>NC_092336.1:115719166-116033333 GCF_046630445.1 Rutidosis leptorrhynchoides
AGTTTGATGTTGGCAAAAAACTTTTTTTAGATGTAAACTAATGATATTACTGAAATTAATAACTAAAGAGATAAAGATGACATCGTTATTTTGAATTGTTGAAAATTTTTACCTGATGATCAAGACAATGAGTTCATTAACGTTGAACTGTTGTTGTTGTTGCCACAAAACCTTCACGTTACTTATTCATCAGTGTGAGTACTGTTGTTCGTTATGGGCTAGTAATAAGTAGTGTAATAAGTTACGGTGTAGTTTATTGGTAAACTGCATCTCTTCCCCAATATCAACATCTAAATCTGCAGCATCTCTTTTCCTATTTACACTCTATAACCAAAGGTTCACTACCTGCACACTAGTAATAAACACATAGTTATTCAAACGAATCATTAACCAAATCAAATATAAAATAGCAAATTTAGATGATAGAGTACTTACATCAGCATTCAGTACAAAAGACTCCAAGTTACTAACAACAGCCTCTTTGTTACCATACTCACAAATGAAACTATGCAACTCCCACAATGTATCATTGTCAAGAACTCCAACATGAAGCTCGAATTCCTTATGCCCTATTTGTTCTAACCCCAACACCATCTTTTTTTTTTGTATAATACTCATTACCTGATCCATTCCTTGAGGGTCCATTTGCAACTTTCAAGAACTTTCATCCAACTTTTATTTCTCATGTCTAGTCATCACATGATTAGTTACTTATGGAATTGAACTACTTTTTTTCTTCTTATGATTTACAGAAAGGTTATGACCTGTTGAATTAAACAAATCATTACACATCAAAAGAAGTTGTTGATCCATATCATATATACCATTATACACTATTTCATTATTAAACGTCAATCTTATATCAGTAGCAAATGCTAAATGTGATTCATACTCATTTTTAGTAAGCGTCACATTAATAGTTCCTAAATCCTTTGGTTGACAAATGATTTTATGATAATCATAAAACTTCAACCCACCAACATCAACTATTGTATTAAACACCCAGCCATGTTTATGCTTCATTAGCTTTACCAAAATTTGACCACATTTTCTCATCATAAATTTACTCTTTTGTGCATTTGTAGTTAAAACCAAAATTTGACCACATTTTCTCATATGTACAGATTAATAATCATTGTTATAATGTTGTTTCTCTAATCTTAACTAAAGAATTATCAATTCATATTTTTTTAATAGGAATTCAAAGTGGGTAGGTCAAACTGACTTGATGCAGTTTTGTAACACCCGCGTGTTGGCCCTAGATGAAATGACCATTGTACCCTTGGGTATGGCGTAATTAGTGATTTTAATAATTATATGTTTATAATTATTTGGTTGTTCAGTTGAGACCAGTTTGTGACAAGGGTCACAGAACAGGTTCGTTTATTTAATTTGGACTCCGTTAGGGCCCCCTAACGAGGTACGAAAGATATTAGATAACTGATAAATACCCGTGTGTGATGGGGTATTGTATTTAACCTACATATAAAAGCAAGAAGTCAGCTACTTCTCTTATTTTCTTGAAGCTTCCAAATTATACTCCATACCTAAACTCTCACTCCCTTGAAACCCTATTTGATTTATACTTGAAATTGGATTGTGTGGCTTTAGAGATTGAATTCTAACATCATAGTAATCACTATTCTCAGGTTTGTGCTTTGATTTCATGCTTTAATCTTGTCAAATTTGAGTTTTGGGTTTATGAGTTTAAAAGTGTGATTTTGGGTTTGATTCTTGCTTGAATGTGTTTGTTAGTGCTAATTGATGTTAGAAATAGTTGCTATGTAGTTTATATAATGTATTTCAAGTTGTTTTGGTGTTATAACTTGCAAAAATCGAGTTTTTGGGCAAAAACGCGAAAAACAGCGTGCTGGAGCTGTTCTTCAGCTCCCACACGAGTGACATGTCACTCGTACGAGTGACCACACTTTTGAGGGTCAAACACGCGTGTGAGGGCTCACTCGCACGAGTGAGGCCTCAGTCACACGTGTGACAGCTGGTCAGATTTTGTGGAAACTTGTTTTGGTCATAACTTTCAAACCGTAGCTCCGTTTTTGATGAATCAAGTATCGTTGGAATCGTAATGAAAAATCCTTTCCAATGGTAAACTTTTAAGAAACTGGATCAAACTTTATTTTGGTCAGAAAAAGGGGTTTTAGGGTTTATGCCTTGTTTTGCACGCATTTGAGTGTCGTTATGGGCTGAAATTATAATGTAGACTTATCATATAGTGAATACATGTTGTAGGTGTTGATTTAGTGTATGTATTATTGTCTAATGTTGTGATTTTAGGTTGAAACCCATATAAATAGATGTTGCTACTGTTCTTCATCACTCGCACGAGTGAGCCTTCACTCGTACGGTTGAGGTAGTCAACCGTGTGGTGAACCGTGCGAGTGAGTGGTGATGGGAACTTATGTTTTGATTGTGATGATACGTACGGTTGAGATGTAACTCATACGAGTCACTGGTCACTCGTGTAGTGAACCGTACGGATCAGGTGAGTTATTGTTGGATGTTTGGTCACAGACCAAACGTACGAGTGAGTTGTCAACCGCACGATTGAGTGTTCTCAAACGTGCGTGTGATGGTGTTACTCGTACAGTTGACAGACCAGTTATAAATTGATTAAGTGTTAGTTTTAGTATTGTTGTGTTATTGTCTTGTTGTCGGGTTGTTATCAAGACATGATTACTGACTGTGTTATGTCTATTCTCAGGTGATAAGGACGAAGAGAAGGCTTAGTAAGATTAGAATTCTGAGTGCCTTCTGTTGCTGGTAATCGGTGAATGAGATTATCTCCGGGTGTAGTATAGAATAGCAAGTTGTGCTACTATGTTATACTGTTTTAGTTGTTATGCTTAGTAGATATGTTGTAATAATGATCATTGTAGAGTTGCCATGCTAGTCGTAGGGACAGTTGTTCGTAGTGGTAGTTTCTTAACAGTTGTGTGCATATGTTGTAGTTGCCTGTTGGAACCTATTGTTGTTAGGTTCAGCTCAGAGAGGTCAACCTTGTTGTGGTTGGGTCCAGTTGGCTACTGTTTGTGGAGTATAGTGCTTAATGACGCATCACTTGCGTGTGGATTTACTATACTGGGGATTCGGTAGTAAGGACTTTTGGTAGATGCTAGACTGATAAGCTAGTGGTCGTGTGCTCGTACAAGCCGCCGAGTCTCTAGTTGGAGCATAGTTACTAGTTGATAGTTGCCAGTTGTTAGTTGTCGGTTTCCTGTCATTGATTGTTGTAGTTGTTGTAGTTATACAAGTTGGTACTGTATGCTAGATCTGTTAGATGATTCCATTCACTTAGCCTTGTCCTAACCCCCCTCACCTCCTCCCTTGCAGGTTTTGGATGTTAGCGGGTTTCGGGATAGAAGTGGTTGTTTGAAGATATGTTTGACAAGACGAACTCTGATGTCTTAACTTTTATTAATATGTAACTAGTTGTTTAACATAACACCGGTGGTTTTCAATAAGTAACTAGTTAATGATTTGTGATAATCATGTTTGTAATTAACTAAGGGTATTTATGCGAATTAAGACTTCCGCTGTGATTAAAAAAAAAATCAGGGTGTTACAACTTGGTATCAGAGCATAGGTTTGGCCGCATGTACATTGTGTTTAATGTCATGTTCCCAAACCTTGTGTTGTGTTAAACATATCTGAGGGGACGGGTTAAGTGAATGTAGGGATTACATGCGTTAGTTGATAAGTACTAACATGTTTTCCACTAAGCGTTGGTGTGAGTTGTTGTGGTAGTGCAGATATGGCAGATAATGCAGGAAACGCAACTGGTCCGTCAGCCCTCGGAACATTCAGAGCCCCGGATGAAGATGGATATGTGTCAGAAGAGGATCCGCAGGAACAAATTCTAGATTTGGAAAGTCAGTTAAAGGAAGCACATGATCGAATAAGAGAATTAGAACAAAGTTAGGTAATAGTGAATCCAAGTGGTAGCGTACCAAATCAGATGTTTAGTGGGTATCCGGTGCAGCCAAATATGTATCAGCAAACTGGAAGTGCTTTTCAACAACCGCAATGGTTACCACCTCAGTATCAGTTTCCTCAACAGTATCAGATGCCACCTCAGTTTAATCAACAGTTCCCAAATCAGATGTAGGGTCCGTATCAGATGCCGATGTTTCAACAACCAAAGAAATGTACGTTCAAACAGTTTCTGAATTGTAATCCACCCGAGTATTCAGGAAGTTCTAACCCAACGGTAACCCTTAACTGGTTAAGAGAGATAGAAAAGGTTTTTGAGGCATGTCAGTGCGAACCAGAATTGCAGGTTATTTATGCTAGTCGTATGCTGAAGAATAGGGCAATGGTTTGGTGGGATACGGTTATTTCTAGTATACCAAAAGAGCAAGTGAACATGATTACTTGGGAACAATTTTATAGTAAAGTTTGTGAGCAGTATTGTTCGTCTTATAACCTCAATCTAATTAAGACGGAATTTTTGGCAATGAAAATGACACCTCAGATGACGATAGATTAGGTGATTGAGCAGTATATGGATAAATTAAAGTTTTTGCAACAGTGGGTTCCAGATGAGCAGTCCAGAATTCAGCACTTTGTTAATATAATTTTACCAGAGTACAGAACAATGGTTAGGATGGCGATGACGTTATCGCAAGCGTTTGTTATGGCAAAGATGGTAGAGGATGACGTCAGAGCAGCAAGGAATAGAATAGTAGGTTATGAGATGCCACAACAAGATCAGGTGATGAGTCATTCAGACTCTAGGTCAAAGAAGTCTGTTAAGTTGAAATAGAAGAGTGGGTCAGAACAGAGTGGGTCAGCATCAAGTCAGAATTCTTGGTGTTATAGTTGCAGATCATCTCATAGTGGTCCTTGTTCAGATTTAACCAAAAGATGTTTGAGATGTGGTATTGTGGGGAACGAGATTTGGATGTGTTCGTTCCAAGAGGATGTATGTTGGAAATGTCATCAAGTGGGGCATAGGTCAGCTCAGTGTCCGTATATAAGAGGATCAGGTTCTGGGGCGGGGCCAGGAGCGCAGTCGGGATCGGTAGGTGGATCTTCTGGTTCTCCAGTTAGGCAGAAAAGAAAGAATCCACCTACGGCAACATCAAGAGCTTATCAGATGGTTGCAGATGCAGATGTTGAATATGATGTGAATACAGGTATGCTTCAAAATCCTCGTATTGTTTAGTTATATACATGTATATGATTGTGCGTATATATATGTGTGTGGAGATTGGTAGATCTTGATTATAGTGTAAGATTTATTTTGTTGGGTTATGTTGTTATGTTTAGTTGCGAGCTTGTGTGCTTTGTAGGGGTAAGGGTGACCCTTAGGTTGAATTTTTGGGATTGAAGACCGTGACTTGGATAGAGATGTGTTTGGTATCTTTATGAAGTGGACTTTTGGATGACACGAAGTTGTTAGATAGTGACTTGAGTATGAGTGATATGTCGGTGGTGGACCTTATTGACCAGATATTTCCTATGCTTGTTGGATATGTAGTGATGTTGGTAGACTATATTTGAACATTCGATGGATAATGTTTTGAGTAACTGTGATTGGACAGATGGTGTAATCGATTAATCATAAAGTAGTTAAATTAATTACCGATGCTTATTGAGGAAATTGATTGGACATAAGTTAGTGAATGAGACAGTAGAATTTTTTCGTTTCGAGCAACTCAGAATGAAGGTATGATTTAGGATAATATGCTTGTGTCCGGCCAACAGAAGTATATTGTGATAAATCATACGGAATTTCTGGGAATCTGAAGGAAAAGTAGGTGGCCTGTGCTATATTGGATTGTGATGTGACTGAATATGAGACGAATAACCTGTGTAGTTCTGTTGACTTACGAGACAATTTCGTGGACAGAGGTATAGATTTTAGCATGATGACTAATTCTATTGCCTAAGCTTTGGATAATTGGAAAAAGTGGACTGTATAAAGAGTTGAATTGGATGACAGATTGTGAATTTTATGATACGGAATGGTGAAGAAACATGAATTTGACTCTGATTATTTGACTTGATCGTGTAATTTGTGGGCTTAAGTGGATTAACGGACGTTGATCGATGAAGATTGTGACAAGTTATTTTGTATCAGGAGTGTATTGATGTCAAGAATCTCATTTCCCTATGCAATTGTGGTGGATATATTCGGTATTGGGGATAAGATCGATAAAGTTAACCGTGTGTTTTGGCTGTTCGAGTAACAATTTTTGGGTTTGTTGAGCATAGTTGACCCGATTCCGAGGATGGAATCTCTTTTAAGGAGGGTAGATTTGTAACACCCGCGTGTTGGGCCTAGATGAAATGACCATTGTACCCTTGGGTATGTTGTAATTAGTGATTTTAATAATTATATGTTTATAATTATTTGGTTGTTCAGTTGAGACCAGTTTGTGACAAGGGTCACAGAACAGGTTCGTTTGTTTAATTTGGACTCCGTTAGGGCCCCCTAACGAGGTACGAAAGATATTAGATAACTGGTAAATACCCGTGTGTGATGGGGTATTGTATTTAACCTACATATAAAAGCAAGAAGTCAGCTACTTCTCTTATTTTCTTGAAGCTTCCAAATTATACTCCGTACCTAAGCTCTCACTCCCTTGAAACCCTATTTGATTTATGCTTGAAATTGGATTGTGTGGCTTTAGAGATTGAATTCTAACATCATAGTAATCACTATTCTCATGTTTGTGCTTTGATTTCATGCTTTACTCTTGTCAAATTTGAGTTTTGGATTTATGAGTTTAAAAGTGTGATTTTGGGTTTGATTATTGCTTGAATGTGTTTGTTAGTGCTAATTGATGTTAGAAATAGTTGCTATGTAGTTTATATGGTGTATTTGAAGTGGTTTTGGTGTTAGAACTTGCAAAAATCGAGTTTTTGGGCCAAAAACGCAAAAAACAGCGTGCTGGAGCTGTTCTTCAGCTCCCACACGAGTGACAGGTCACTCGTACGAGTGACCACACTTTTGAGGGTCAACCACGCGTGTGAGGGCTCACTCGCACGAGTGAGGCCTTAGTCACACGTGTGACAGCTGGTCAGATTTTGTGGAAACTTGTTTTGGTCATGACTTTCAAACCGTAGCTCCGTTTTTGATGAATCAAGTATCGTTGGAATCGTAATGAAAAATCCTTTCCAATGGTAAACTTTTAAGAAACTGGATCAAATTTATTTTAGTCAGAAAAAGGGGTTTTAGGGTTTATGCCATGTTTTGCACGCATTTGAGTGTCGTTATGGGCTGAAATTATAATGTAGACTTATCATATAGTGAATACATGTTGTAGGTGTTGATTTAGTGTATGTATTATTGTCTGATGTTGTGATATTGGGTTGAAACCCATATAAATAGATGTTGCTGCTGTTCTTCATCACTCGCACGAGTGAGCCTTCACTCGTACGGTTGAGGTAGTTAACCGTGTGGTGAACCATGCGAGTGAGTGGTGATGGAAACTTATGTTTTGATTGTGATGATACGTACGATTGAGATGTGACTCATACGAGTCACTGGTCACTCGTGTAGTGAACCGTACGGATCAAGTGAGTCATTGTTGGATGTTTGGTCATAGACCAAACGTACGAGTGAGTTATCAACCGCACGGTTGAGTATTCTCAAACGTGCGTGTGACGGTGTTACTCGTACAGTTGACAGACCAGTTATAAAGTGATTAAGTGTTAGTTTTAGTATTGTTGTGTTATTGTCTTGTTGTCGGGTTGTTATCAAGACATGATTACTGACTGTGTTATGTCTATTCTCAGGTGATAAGGACGAAGAGAAGGCTCAGTAAGATTAGAATTCTGAGTGCCTTCTGTTGCTGGTAATCGGTGAGTGGGATTATCTCCGGGTGTAGTATAGAGTAGCAAGTTTTGCTACTATGTTATACTGTTTTAGTTGTTATGCTTAGTAGATATGTTGTAATAATGATCATTGTAGAGTTGCCATGCTAGTCGTAGGGACAGTTGTTCGTAGTGGTAGTTGCTTAACAGTTGCGTGCACAAGTTGTAGTTGCCTGTTGGAACCTATTGTTGTTAGGTTCATCTCAGAGAGGTCAACCTTGTTGTGGTTGGGTCCAGTTGGCTACTGTTTGTTGAGTATAGTGCTGAATGATGCATCACCTGCGTGTGGATTTACTATACTGGGGATTTGGTAGTAAGGACTTTCGGTAGACGCTAGACTGATCAGCTAGTGGTCGTGTGCTCGTACAAGCCGCCGAGTCTCTAGTTGGAGCATAGTTGCTACTTGATAGTTTCCAGTTGATAGTTACCAGTTGTTAGTTATCGGTTGCCTGTCATTGATTGTTGTAGTTGCTGTAGTTATACAAGTTGGTACTGTATGCTAGATCTGTTAGATGATTCCATTCACTTAGCCTTGTGCTAACCCCCCTCACCTCCTCCCTTGCAGGTTTTGGATGTTAGCGGGTTTCGGGATAGAAGTGGTTGTTTGAAGATATGTTTGACAAGACGAACTCTGATGTCTTTGAAAGGACCCGTTCATATACATTATAAACGATTCACAATAGTTGATTACATTGCGAGGTATTTGACCTCTATATGATACATTTTACAAACATTGCATTCGTTTTTAAAAGACAAACTTTCTTTACATCGAAAATTGACAGGCATGGATACCATTTCATAATATCCACTATCCAACTATAAATTGATTTAATAATAATCTTTGATGAACTCAATGACTCGAATGCAACGTTCTTCGAAATATGCTATGAAAGGCTCCAAGTAATATCTTTAAAATGAGCAAATACACAACGGAAGATTTCTTTAACACCTGAGAATAAACATGCTTTAAAGTGTCAACCAAAAGGTTGGTGAGTTCATTAGTTTATCATAATCATTTATTTCTATCATTTTAATAGACCACAAGAATTTCATTTCCAGTTCTCATAAATATACGTCCCATGCATAGAGACAAAAATAATCATTCATATGGTGAACACCTGGTAACCGACATTAACTAGATACATATAAGAATATCCCCTATCATTCCGAGATCCTCCTTCGGACATGATATAAATTTTGAAGTACTAAAGCATCCGGTACTTTGGATGGGGTTTGTTAGGCCCAATAGATCTATCTTTAGGATTCGCGTCAATTAGGGTGTCTGTTCCCTAATTCTTAGATTACCAGACTTTAATAAAAAGGGGCATATTCGATTTCGATAATTCAACCATAGAATGTAGTTTCAATTACTTGTGTCTATTTCGTCAAACATTTATAAAAGCGCATGTATTCTCAGTCCCAAAAATATAAAGGGTAAAAAGGCAAATGAAACTCACCATACTGTATTTCGTAGTAAAAATACATATAACGTCATTGAACAAGTGCAAGGTTGGCCTCGGATTCATGAACCTAAATTAATTATATATAATTATGTGTTGGTCAATATTTGTCTAACAAATTAGGTCAAGTCATAGTGTACCACAATCCTAATGCTCGAGACTAATATGCAAAAGTCAACAAAAGTAAATTTGACTCAAAATAATTTCCAAAAATCTATACATGATTAATATATAGTTTAAATATCGTCGTTTTATATTTTTAAATATTTTTAAAAGATTTATTAGAGTAAATAATATAATTTATTTATTAATAAATAAAAATTTTATATTAAATTTATATAATAAAATATACTTTTATATATATTAAGTAATAAAATTTATAGGGTTCATTTAATATCATAAAGATAATATGATAGGTATTATTAAAGTGAAATATTACACGTAGTAAAATATGTTTGTATCACATATTTATTTAATAAAATAATATCTATAATGATAGTAAGTAAAAGTTGTATTATTTTGTAATAATAATTATTATTATAAAAATATCAATATTTATAATTACTAAGATGACATTATGATAAAACGATAATTCTAATTATGATAACTTTAATATTTACGATAATTTTAAATATTATCTTTAAAATAATAATTCTATTTAAAATAATAATAATAATGATATTTTATAGTAACAATGACATTTCTATTAAAATGATAATTTTTGTTAAAATAATAGTTTTAATACTAACGATACTTTTAATAATAATAGTAATGATAAAAATAATAAGAACGATAATTTTATCTAAATCAATATCTTATAATATTTTAATTTTATCATGATACTCTTACTCATTATTTCCTAATCGTTTCGTTTAATAGCTTTTAATCGTCTTTTATATCGTGTTCATAATAATGATAATAATAGTAATCAAAATAATTAGGTGTTACAAATATTTGTTTTAATTACACTAATATTAATAATGATAGTTACTATAACATTATTAACGATAATACTAATAATTATCTTAATGATAATATAGTAATAATAATAATAATAATAATAACAATAACAATAACCATTTTTAAATAATGATATATATATATATATATATATATATATATATATCTATATATATTAATAATGATAATAATAATAATAATAATAATAATAATAATAATTGGATAATAATAATAATACTAATTATAACTTTAACGATAATAACGATAGTAATAATAAAAAAATAACAATTTTTAATGATAAATCTCTTTTATTGATAAAGATAATAATAATGATAATAATAAGATAAAACTAGAACGACGATAAAAACGATGATAATAATAATCATTTTTAATAAAAATATCGAAAATTCAATTGATTATAACTTCTAATCCATTCATCGAAATCATTCGATATCTAAAGGAAAAGTTCTTAATTTTTCGCTAGCTTTCCAAGGACATGCATATCTTATACCTTATCTCAACCGCAAGTGTAACTAATTCAATATTCAACCTAACATGTCTAAGGGCAATATCAAAAGTACAAGCATGCATAATTCTAAATACTCGAGCACTGGTCAGGGATACACTATTAGTATGTAAAAGTTAAATTATGAGTACTCACGTATCAATATTGAGATTCAATATTGCAGGAAAGGTACGTAGACGCAACGGAAATGATAAACACTATATTGACCTCACGAGCATACCCATGAACCATACTCAATCACCTCCATAGCTATAACCCATAAGTTCCTTAATCCTATCCTACTCGAAAAACAATTTCGAAATCACTCGGACAGCACTCCGTCGTAATATTTTATGTATACTAATAATATCTTGAAATAATACGGAGTAAATATATATATGTAAATCGATTGAGATAGTTTAGAGAAAAATATTTTCAATTTCTATGAAATAATGAACCCTATTGAATTCTATTTATAATAGATTTTTAAATTATTAAAGTATGAATTATTAAAGTATGAATTATTAAAGTGAATTATTAAAGTATGAATTATTAAAGTATGAATTATTAAAGTGAATTATTAAAGTTAAAGTAAAGTAAAAATAAAGTAAAGGTAAAGTTTAAGTATAGTAAAAGTATAAAACTATGTACGTATAATACGCGTATAAATATATATAATATTAATTTAAATCGTTATATATATTTAATAAAATAAAATATAAATATGGTTATCTTTATCATACTAGTTAAGTAATGAGTTGTCAAAAGTGGTTCTAGATATTTATAAAAGTTATATACGTTTTAATAATAAAGTTCTTTTTAAACTGAAAACGTTTTTGTACGTTTGAAACTAAATAGATCAATCGAGTCTTTATGAGATTCAATCTTCCACTATCCTTTGTCTAGTTCTCAATGATTGACAATTTGCTCTTATTTATAAATCACTTTACCATTTTTCGAATATCGTTAAAATGGAAAGATTTCTCAAATCAACGTGGGCCTTTCAACAGAGACTTGTAATCATAATTTAATATATCTGATAATTCAATCATTTGATCTTATCTTCTAATTCCATTGATAAACATTTTGAAACAGATACAATCATATAAAGTATTTAATCTAATATTTTGTTTACGTTTCAAGTTATAATATATATACACATATACATATATAATCATATTCGTTTAATGGTTCGTGAATCGTTGGAACTTGGTCGAGGTTGAATGAATGTATGAACATAGTTTAAAATTCTTGCAATTTAACTTAACAAATATTGCTTATCGTGTCGGAAACATATAAAGATTAAAGTTTAAATTTGGTTGGAAATTTTCGGGTTGTCACAGTCTTAACTTTTATTAATATGTAACTAGTTGTTTAACGTAACACCGGTGGTTTTCAATAAGTAACTATTTAATGATTTGTGATAATCATGTTTGTAATTAACTAAGGGTATTTATGCGAATTAAGACTTCCGCTGTGATTTAAAAAAAATCAGGGTGGTACAAGTTTGACCCGTGCTAAAGTTGAATCGTTTCAAAATGAAATATTTCTGACCCGTCTTTACCCAAACCGCTTTTGATCCATTACTCAACTAAACATAAAGAATATAAAAGAATGCAGACGTACACTCTCTGCGCTGATCTTTTATCGATCAAAAAGGTCCACTTGTTTTTCTTTTATTTTTTATTTTGCAATATATGGTGCCTGAATTCCACCTCCCCATTATTACAGCTGAAGCGACGTCGTTTTCATCACAAATCAACACCAAAAAACAAAAAAGAGTGACTAAAATTAGTGAGTTTGAAATGCAATATGTGAAGGCAATCAAATTCGTATAACTTTTTAGTATAAGAATAACATCGAAAATGAAAACTTACCTTAACATGCATAATGGTATTCCACACACTTGTGTTTCGTCCATAACCATTTTCTTTGTATATCCACATAATGTTGTTGATTACAATTTATGTGTCAAGCTTTGTCTAGCCTCTCCTGAACACTTCCATTCATGATTACTTTGTTCAAAATTTAATAAATCATGAAAATAGTTATAAACTTCATTCTTTTATTAGCACTAATTTCACACTGTAGTAATTAAAATACAACCAATTAACATCAATACAACTATATTAGCATAAAGGGTAAGCAAAACATTACCTCTTTTTACTATATATGGCTAATTTCATTACCATAACCATTCTAAATCCACATTAGCAGAACCTTAACTTTGACTGCAAACTTCAATTTTGCCGGTGTTACTATTTATCGTCATGTTAACGATAAGTAACCACAAACTAAATTGATGATAACTCCATACAACTTTGATAATGTGTTAAATTAAAAAAACGTTAATTGAACTGTGGATGATAAACAGTATACATACAGAAGAAGACTATTACACAATTAGTAAATATAGATTTTGAATAAACAAAATAAAAACTTCAAACCTTTTTGATTAAAAGAAGTAAAGCATTAACCTGTAACCTATAACCATTACACAATATCCAATATAAAGTTTAATAGGCTATAATACGTTATTATGTGAAATCAATCCTGAATGTAATTTATTGGAGCAAAAAACAATTTATTGGAGCAAAAAACAATGGTGAACATGTACTTACCATGAACAACGGTAACAACAAAGAAAAAAAAATGATGCTTACAATTTAATAACATAAAGTTCAGATTGAGAAATAAAAAATTTACTACAAAAACATACAATTAACAAACCTGTTGTCAAATCGTATTGCTATACAACTTTGAGTCAGCCCTTTATCGTTGTGTATTAGTGAATATTGAAGGGTATTTTTCGATTCACCCAACAGTTTTGCAATTTCATTTGATGAATCGCTGAAAAAATTGAGAGGAATTAGAGGTTGATGATGTGTGGATTGTAAAGGAAGTTTGAAACCCTAAATGCACAGATGCGTTTTCTTTTTTAAACGTAATTGGCTGCAGACTCTAATTCGTGGTTTTTAAAAACCCTAGAAAACGAAACCAATTCAGGTAGAAGTAGAGAAGTAGAAGAATGAACATAACCCTAATTGAATTTTGAGGAAAAGAAGACTGAAGAAACGATTTAGCGTAAAAAAATTGTAAATTGTTAGGGACACATAGGATTAATTTGTATTAGGTTGATTGATTAGGTAATTTACACGTCAGCAGGGAGATTAGTGGATGAATTAGCAGATGACAAGTAGGATTAAGCTTTGTAATTTATAAGAGGTGAAGACTGAAGAAACGATTTAGCGTAAAAAAATTGTAAATTGTTAGGGACACGTAGGATTAATTTGTATTAGGTATATTGATTAGGTAATTTACACGTCAGCAGGGAGATTAGTGGATGAATTAGCAGATGACAAGTAGGATTAAGCTTTATGATTTATAAGAGGTTATAAATAGATAGATAGATAGATAGATAGATAGATAGATAAATAGATAGATAGATAGATAGATAGATAGATAGATAGATAGATAGATAGATAGATAGATAGATAGATAGATAGATAGATAGATAGATAGATTTATATTTATATATTATAATTTATATTAATTATTAATAATTATATTAATAATAATAATACTATTAATAATAATAATAATAATAGAATTAATAATATTACTATCAAACAATATCAATAAGAATAATGGTGAAGGAAATAAAATATAATGATAATAATAATTTTAAATAAAGATAATAGTTTTTAGTAATAATAATAATAATAATCATAATAATAATAACTAAGATTGTAATTTTACTACTAATTATAACAATGATAATATTAATAAAGTTAACTATAACATTAGTAATATTAATAATAATATAACAATTTAAATGTGTCAAATTTTATATTCATATATATAATATTCATAATACTGATATTTATATCAATATTAATATTTGTTTTAATATTGATAATGAAAGTATAATAATAATATAACTATAATAATAATAATTTTTAATGATAATGGTAAAAATAATAATAAAAGTAATAATAACAATAATGTAACAAATTATATGCCTTAAATTTCATAACTATATATTATAAAAACAAAATAACAATCTTGATAATACTGATATTAATATACATTTTAATAATAATATTAATATTAATAATAATAATGAAAACAATAATAATAATGATATTAACTATAAAATGATATAAATAATATTATTAATGATAATAAACTGTATTTATTTTTATGATAACTAAAATAATGATTTTTATTGATAATGTAATAACTTAACGAATCTTTAATCACATGTGGGAGAATATAATGAAACTTTAAAAACAGTAACATCCAATCAATTTGTGTCCAATCAATTTGGCACAGTTTTAATATCATTCAATTAGCCACAGTTTATTATGTCGATAGATGTTTTAGGTTTAACGGTAGTATATATTATAATGTTATATTAACATTACATTTTATAATCAAAATAAAACAGTAGTCGTTGAATGATTAACGAATGCTACAATCGTTTACTAAATGAATTCGAAACCATTTATATTCGAATTACATTATATTTATTATGTTTTAATAATAATTTAATTATTTCGTAGATCATTAATTAGTTCTAATTATTAGTTCATATAATACTTTATTTAGTGTTTCTAATTATTACTTATATACTTATATACACATATACATATTTATTTACAATTAATGTTCGTGAATCTTCGAGCACAGTCAAAGGTCAAATGAATCAATGTAAATAGTTTAAAAAAATTTTGAGACTCAATATTACACACTTTGCTTATCGTGTCGAAACCATATAAAGATTAAGTTTAAATTTGGTCGGAAATTTCCGGGTCATCACATTGGTTACAGGTACATTCACTGTTAATAAACTATTAGCTTCTGTCTTGTTTGATACTGGTGCCGATAGGAGTTATATGTGTAGACATTTTTTCTCTAAGTTAGATTGGTCATTAGTGCCTTTGGATGAGAATTATCTTATTGAGGTAGCTAATGGACAATTTGAGAAAGCTGATTAAATTTGTCGTGGAAGTATGATTAACTTAGCTAGTGTGGATTTTAAGATTGATTTGATACCCATTAAGTTGGAAAGCTTTGACGTGATAGTCGGTATGGACTGGCTGTCAAAAGTAAAGGCAGAAGTTGTCTGTGGAGAGATGGTTATTCGTATACCTCGTGAGAATGGTGAGCCGTTAATAGCTTACGGAGAGAGATGTAGCCCAAAGTTGAACCTTATTAGTTGCATGAAGGCACAAAAGGTCATGAAAAAGGGGCGTTTTACTATCTTGGCACATGTGAAGAAATTGAAAACCGAGGAGAAAAGCGTGAAGGATGTGCCAATTGTATGCGAATTTCCCGAAGTTTTTCCAGAAGAGTTGCCGGGATTACCCCCGCCGCGATCAGTGGAGTTTCAGATCGATCTAGTGCCAGGAGCTACACCTGTAGCTCGCGTACCTTATCGACTTGCACCTTCCGAAATGCAAGAGTTGCAGAGTCAACTCCAACAATTGCTAGACCGTGGATTTATTTAACCAAGTTCTTCACCTTGGGGCGCTCCTGTTTTTTCCGTATGTGTATCGATTACCACGAACTCAACAAGTTGACAATCAAGAACCGGTATCCCCTTCCTAGGATTGATGATCTATTCGATCAGCTGCAAGGATCAAGTGTTTACTCCAAGATTGATCTACGGTCAGGTTATCACCAGTTGAGGGTGAAGGAGGGCGATGTCCCTAAGACTGCGCTTCGAACTCGTTATGGTCATTATGAGTTTCTCGTGATGCCATTTGGTTTAACTAATGCACCTGCCGTGTTTATGGATCTTATGAACCGCGTGTGCAAGCCGTACCTAGACAAATTCGTTATCGTATTCATATACGACGTATTAATCTATTCTAAAAGCGAAGAAGAACATGAACGTCATCTTCGACTCGTGCTTGAGCTCTTGAGACAAGAACAACTCTATGCCAAATTCTCCAAGTGTGAATTCTAGTTAAGGGAAGTTCAATTTCTTGGTCATATTGTAAGCGATCAGGGTATCAAAGTCGATCCCGCTAAAATCGAAGCCGTTAGCAAGTGCAAAACCCCCACTACTCCTACTCATATTCGTCAATTTTTAGGCCTCGCCGGTTATTAGCGTAGGTTCGTCGAAGGTTTCTCTTTGATTGCACGACCTATAACCGCGTTAACTCACAAAGGTAAGAAATTCGTTTGGGCGGCCGAGCAAGAGTCGGCATTCCAAACCCTGAAGCAGAAGTTAACCACAGCACCTATCTTATCCCTTCCCGAAGGCAGCGATGACTTCGTTGTATATTGCGATGCCTCGAAACATGGTTTTGGGTACGTATTGATGCAACGAAATAAGGTTATTGCTTACGCCACTCGACAATTGAAGATCCACGAACGAAACTACACGACGCACGATCTTGAACTTGGAGCCGTTGTCTTTACACTCAAATTGTGGAGACACGATCTTTATGGAACCAAGAGTACCATCTTCACCGACCACAAAAGTCTTCAACACATTTTCGATCAGAAGCAACTGAATATGAGACAACAACGGTGGATCAAAACATTGAACGATTATGATTGTGAACTTCGTTACCATCCTGGCAAGGCAAATGTAGTAGCTGATGCCTTGAACCGAAAGGATAGAATGGTACCCCTTCGTGTCCGAGCCTTAAACATCACCATCCACGCAAATCTCAATAGCTAAATCCGTGTAGCTCAAAATGAGGCTCTCAAATAGGAGAATATCCCTCAAAAACGCTTGAACATTCTCGTCTCTCGATTCGAGGTTAAGGAGACTGGACTCTGATATTTCGCCGGAAGAATTTGGGTGCCTAGTTATGGGGATTTACGAAGTCTTATTCCAGGCGAAGCCCATAAGTCAAGGTATTCAATTCATCCAGGAGCTGGTAAGATGTACCACGATCTCAAGGAGCGATATTGGTGGCCAAACCTCAAAAAGGATGTTGCTATTTACGTTGGAAAGTGTTTAACTTATTCCAAGGTCAAAGCCGAACATCAAAGGCCATCTGGGTTACTTCAAAAACCCGAGATCCCGCAATAGAAGTGTGAAAGAATAACGATCGACTTTATCATGAAACTACCAACGACGGTAGGCGGTTATGATACCATCTGGGTTATTATTGACCTTCTCACCAAATCCGCTCACTTCCTAGCCATGAAAGAAACCGATACAATGGACAAACTTGCACAACTGTACATAAAGGAAATTGTATCTCGTCACGGCGTACCCTTATCAACCATTTCCAACCGAGATGCCCGTTTTGCTTCTAGATTTTGGCGTTCCTTACAAGAATCCTTGGGAACACGTCTAGACATGAGCACCGCATATCATCCACAAACCGACGGACAAAGCGAACGCACGATTCAAACCTTGGATGACATGTTACGAGCTTGTGTTATTGACTTCAGAAAAGCTTGGGAAAAGCATTTGCCTCTAGCCGAATTCTCTTACAACAATAGTTATCACTCGAGCATTGATGCTGCACCTTTCGAAGCTTTATATGGCCATAAATGTCATTCTCCTATATGTTGGGCCGAGGTAGGTGATAAGCAAATCACTGGACCCGAACTCATCCATGAAACAACAGAGAAGATCGTTCAAATCCAGGAAAGGCTCAAGACGGCCCGTAGTCACCAAAAGAGCTATGTTGACATCAGACGTAAGGATCTTGAATTCCAAGTGGGTGACCGCGTAATGCTAAAAGTCGCACCCTCGAAAGGTGTAATCCATTTCGGAAAGCGTGGGAAGCTAAATCCGCGAAATATTGGTCCTTTTGAAATCTTGGAGCGTATTGGACCCGTTGCTTACCGTTTGGATCTTCCTACTCAATTAAGTTCTATTCATCCCACTTTCCACGTATCGAACCTGAAGAAGTGTCTTGCCGAACCAAAACTTGTCATACCACTCGGGGAGCTTACGATTGACGATAAATTCCATTTCGTGGAAGATTCCAATTGATTCGAGTTCGTTGGAATGCTAAACGAGGACCCGAGTTTACTTGGGAACGAGAGGATCAGATGATGCAGAAATATCCTCACCTTTTCCCGACTCTACCGTCTACCTCAGTTTAAAATTTCAGGACGAAATTTTCTTTAACAGGTGGGTAATGTAACGACCCGACCTTTTCGACTTATATTTATATTTATTACTTTCACGAAACTGCGTATTTGTGAGTACTGAGCTATATTATATTCTGGGATCATTATTCATGTTAATTACTTTAGTTAATATCTTACAACGTGTTATTAAGTGCTTAATCACTTAACTTGATCCTCGAATGCTTTTACGACCGTTAGTGCCACTTGTTGTTTAAAACGAGCTATGTACTTTGTACACGTTAAACTTTTGTCATAATTGGAATATTATGACTACGTAAAACTAATTTTTATTTTCTAATGACAATTACTTGGCTTATTGGTTGCTTAATTACGCTTAGTGATTTACTAATGCACACTGGTTAGTCTTAATGGACTTTTTACCTTAATGGACTTAAGCCCACCCTACTCTAGCTATTGGACTTTTAAGTTAGCCCAATTTTAATGGATTTATGGCCCATTAAGATGTAGGACAAAAATCCATTAAGTTAAGCCAATATACTAGCATCTTTGTTAGCCATTACTACACATGTTGCATGGGATCCCAACAAACAAGCACCACCTTTGTACCACCACCATTCAAAAAGCAAAAGTTATCCCCCCTTGTCCCCCATAACCATAGCCACCATGCACCCCCACCACCACTATAAATTCAAGCCTCATTCTTCATTTCACACTTCATTTCATTCTCAAAACACACACACTTGCTCTCTAATTTTCTCTCTAGTCTTTCTCACACTAAAAGCTTAAGAACTTGTAAGTTTTTCATGATTTTTCTTCTTCTTTTTCCTTCTTTAATTCGACATCATCATCATCATCATCAAAGGATCAAGCTTTTTAGCTTTTTAATCTTGTTATATCTTGTAGATTCAAACTTTGATTTGAATCCTTCAAGAACATGAAAGATTCAAGCTTTTTAGCTTTGAATCTTCATTATTTTGTTGGATCTAAGCTTTATAGCTTAAGATCACCTTATTTTTGTTAAAAGATCAAAACTTGTGTTTATGATCTTCATGTAACTTGTAGATCTAGCTTTTTGCTTTAAAGATCTACAAGAACATTAAAGATCCAAGCTTTCTAGCTTAGGGTTTCTTAATACCTGATATCTAAGTTATTGCAGATCTCACTTACTTGGAACCTTTCTATGATCTTTATGGTAATAAAAATCAACTCTTCATCATCTTACATGATAAAGATGCATGAACTTGTGTCAAAAGGACAAAAGTTGCAGCTTTATTGTGTTTATACAATAAAGAGACAACTTTGATGTTCAAAATTCATAGAAAGTTAACTTTTACATTTAGTTATGTGTTAATGGTTAAAACTTGGTCAAAGTGATGCTAAAACATCAAAGAGTTGTATACTTGATGCTTATACGCATCAAGGATGAGAACTATGATGAGCATCAAACACCGAGGAACCTACTGAAACACTTGTTTCAATTTTTCAGGGTCTGATCAGACTCCTGGGACTTCTGGAAAGTTGATTTCTAGATAGTTCGGTTTGAGTAGATGACTTTTCGTTTAAGACTCGTCTAAATCCGATATACGGTTTAGGATTTATAGATTTATAGACTTCCGAAAATCACTACGCCTTCGTAACAACGTGCTGAAATTTCTGACCTACTCGTGCTTGAACCGTCGCCATGGTCAAACGACATCTAGTTAGGATCTGAAAATTGGACAGCGGTAAGAGGACTCACAAATGGAGCCTTGGCCACTGGCGTCATTTGTGTTTGTATAGAGGTCGTAGCGGCTGTCCGAAGTCAGCCCTTTGTTTCGATCTCTATTCTTGATTAAAAACTTACTTTATCTTTTAAGTATGATGATAATGATGATGCCTAAGACTTAACCTACGTACTTTTAAACCTTTTGGGATGATTTACTGACTTAGTAACCTTTGACTTAGGTTGAGGACCTTTCGGACCGACTTACTACTTGGTTACGTTTTCGTATCGATTTTACCGCACATTCACTGTGAGTTATAGCTCCCTTTTTACTCTACTATTTTTGGGACTGAGAATACATGCGCTTTTTATGTTTTACATACTAGACACGAGTACTTTAACTTTATATATGCGCGGGTGATATAACGGCACAAATTTTCCCCTTAGCTCGGTAACGTTTAACTATTGGTTTATGAACTGGTAGACGCGAATCTTAGATATGGATCCATAGGGTTTGACATCCCCACTCGGGCTAGTCGCGCTACCATTTAACGAGTGTTTAATACTTCATCTATTTTAACGCACTCGCCAAGTGTACTTTTAGGAGGTGATATATTATATTACGTTAAGTTAGTTACCAAGTGCCCACGGTTAAGCATATACTTTTCATACTGTTTGAATACAAAATCTCGTGGTCTACCTTACGATATTGTTTACAATAAAACTATAGCTCACCAACATTCGTGTTGACTTTTTAAGCATGTTATTTCTCAGGTGCTTAGACGAGTTTGCTTCCGCTGTAATAGACTGCTGTATAGACTCGCTGTGTTAGACTTCTGCTTCATTACTAGAGATGTCTCAAGCATGGACTTTTATTTTTGCATTCACTACTTATGTCATTTTCGAACTATGGTTTTGTTATGACCTTAGTGTCACGTACTTTTGTTAATGCTTTCTATTTGTAGAAGCATGTTACCTTTGTAAAATATTTGACGTTGGTAAAAAAGTTATCTTTTCATGAATGCAAACTTTGTTTCAAAATAGCATGTAGTGTTATACCGTGTAATGGACCTGTTGTTGATGATCCGTACATGTTGGTTTTGGACGGGTCATCACACCTATAATCCAATTAGCAGTACCTTAGAATATCTAAGATTGCACATCTGTTAATGTTAAGGCATAGCTTAGTATTAAGTGGTGGAATATTACTGTAGTTAGAACAACTAGGATTAAGAAAAGCTGAGATTTTCCTTTAGGGATATACCACTTTATTCATGTACCTAGGATTCTATCAATAAAGTCGTTTAAACCTTCTAAGGTTAGCGTTGGGAGTAGGGATATTCGTCTTAGCCAGAATCTTCAAAGCCTAAACTCTTAGTGACAAATCAGTTAGGTGAGGTTTAGTATTTATTCTAGGAAGTTAAACTCTCGTGATAGTTCCCCATCAGGATTCTATTCTTCATACCTATCCCTTTTTATTCTTGCTAGTTTATATTATCTTTAGTTAATCTTAATCTATCACCATTTGTCACTAGGGTTAACTATATATGCATTTTTGTCCCACATTACTGAGCAAACATACAAAAATACGAACATGAGTTATATTTACCACTTACTCGTTAAAAGGAAGACAAGTAGGTGAACTATAGCTAGGGAACCCAGCTAAATATAAATAATAAAACCACTACTCTATTTTGGTAACTGATTCTGACGTTTTGCGACCTAACGACACCGCACAAATAAAACCGTCCATTTTAGTCATATCAACAACGATTGTGAATAATCGGTTATGACTAGTACGAACATATAATGAGCGAGTTTGTGGGAGGACATGATGGATACTCGCATTTTTTTAATTAAAAAAGTGTATTTTGTTATAAGACTCCTCTCAACCATGACATACTTCCTTACTGTCAACTCAGCGCCACATCAGCTTTCTCTCTCCACTTCCTCACCACTTCTCACCACTTCCTCACCACTTCCTCTCATGACAGAAGAACTAATGTCAACTCCAAATATATTAGACTTATGAATGTTGATCTCTAGGCCCTAATTCGCATAAAAACATTCAAGAATATTAATTAGCCTCAAAACATTTGTCTGGTCCATTCCCTTACGAATAAAAACGTCATCCGTGTATTAACAATGTTAAACATTAATCTGGCATGAATGATTCTCCAAACGAACTTCTTGGAAAAGATTAAAATCAATAGCATCTAAAATGACCGCATTAAGACCTTTCGTACCAATAATAAATAAGAAGGGAGATAGCAGGTCACCCTGACGCATCCCACGTCCAATCTTAGATTTTGAAGAAGGTATACCATTAAGAAGAACCGAGGCGAACGAGGATGTTAAAAAACTGTTAATTTCCAAGAAAAATCAACATTGAAAAAAATATGGTCCCAACTACTAGTGTCGAAATCGTTTTCAGAGTCGAATTTGAACAATAAAGCTTTCTTCTTCCGGTGTTTACACCATTTAACAATTTCGTTGATCATCAAGGGTCCATGCAAAATTTGTTACCCCTAATGATTGTTCGGAACTAATGACATGATCAATAACCGAAGACATCCAGCATGAAAGAATCTTAGTCAATTTTGTACTAGGTACCAATAAGACTGATAGGGTAAAAATACTTGACATTTACTCGTATAAAATTGTAAATCTTTGAAATCAAAGTAAACAATGACAAGTTGCATTACCAGCAATCGCGGCATTGGACGTTTTGCTATTATGACATTGTTAAAAATTAATCATTATATATGTTTTATTGAACTAAACTTAAAATTAAACTAACAATCAAATCAAAAAATAAAAAGATTACACTAAGGAATGGACGATGTAGATTTTTTTATACTTTGTATTAATTCTTTTACAAAGGAATGAAAGAAAGTGTGCTTTTACATAAACCGCCTAAGAGTATCAGTAGTGGTGACGTTCAAAAAGTGAAGTATATGAAAAAAAAAAAAAGTGAAACTGTTATAAAAGTAAATTATGGATGGTAATTTTATTATTATTATATATATTGTATAGTAGATTTTTTTTTAGTATAAATATATGTGTTATGTAAGCTCATAAGGTGCACACTTTGAGAATATACAAAAACACATACTTCTCTCATATTCTCTCTATATACTTATTAGTAGTCTACAGTCAAGAACCAAGCCACTAAAGGTAGTTATAAGCCTATTGAATTATAACACGTTATCAGCACGAAGTGCTCCGTATAATCAAGGTTTATCTAGGCAAGCACACGTCACTAATCAATGTAAGAAATTGTCTAACTTTTATTAACTTCACTAACATTTATATTCATGTTATTTAAGTTATATATGGTCGGTCATACCGCCTGAATTATATTTCTGTAACCTAACTTTTATTAACTTCACTAACATTTATATTTATGTTATTTAAGTTATATATAGTCGGTTATATCACCTGAATTATATTTCTGTAATCTAACTTTTATTAACTTCACTAACATTTATATTTATGTTATTTAAGTTATATATGGTCGGTTATACCACCTGAATTATATTTCTGTAATCTAACTTTTATTAACTTCACTAACATTTATATTCATGTTATTTAAGTTATATATGGTCGGTTATACCGTCTGAATTATATTTCTGTAATCTAACTTTTATTAACTTCACTAACATTTATATTTATGTTATTTAAGTTATATATGGTCGGTTATACCACCTGAATTATATTTCTGTAATCTAACTTTTACTAACTTCACTAACATTTATATTTATGTTATTTAAGTTATATATGGTCGGTTATACCACCTGAATTATATTTCTGTAATCTAACTTTTATTAACTTCACTAACATTTATATTTATGTTATTTAAATTATATATGGTCGGTTATACCGCCTGAATTATATTTTCTGTAATCTAACACTTATTAACTTCACTAACATTTATATTTATGTTATCTAATATTTATGATTACTTATGCAATTAATCATTATTTATTTCATGCATACTAATGTTTATTCTTAAATTTATTATTTATGCATAATATGTTTATTCTCTTAATCTTCGTATTTATACTAAACGTATTTATACTAAATGTATTTTATAGTAATCATATTTATACTAATAAAATTCTTTTATTAAAATTATTTTAATACAACGGCAACATAACGATCGTTAACATTAATTAACGACGTTACAACGGTCATATATACATAATGGTTGTTAACGTCGATTGACGACGTTACAACGACTATATTTTTCAAATATAAATTAAACATCCCCGTTTTCACATTTTCACAAATCAATCTTCATTTTCTCAAATTACTGTTCTCCAAATTTTTTTTTATTAAAAGATGATTAACTCAAGGATGATTTTTCCTACTGTATTGGTCATAATAGCTATCATCCTTGTTGCTTGTACACCACTAGATGAACCTATATTCTATCCTTCCCTTATGGTTTTATTATTTGTAATCATACCATTATTCCTTTGTTTGCTACTTATGAATCTAAACTAATTCTAATTTCATGTTGTTATTTGTCTATGAAAAAAATTGATTATGATTATGATTATGATTATGATTTATGTTGTTCATCTTTCTGAAAATAGAAAATGTCAAACTTATCAAAGCTTGAGTTTGATGCCTTAGACGTATCGGGAACAAACTACACATCATGGGTTATGGACGTATAAATAAATCTTGGATCATTGGGTATTCTAGAAACTTTAAAAGAAAACAATACTTGTTCCGATCAAGATAAATTAAAATTAATTGCTTTTATTCGCAAACATATTGATACCACCTTAAAACATATGTTTCTCACTATCAAAGATCCACATGTTTTATGGGAAAGTATCAAGAGTAGATTCGATAATCAAAAGGAAATATTACTCCCAGCTGCGAGGGAAGAATGGAGAAATCTAAGGTTCCAAGATTTCAAAAAGGTAAGTGAATACAGCTCGGCCATGTTCAAGATCCGTTCAAAGCTTCAATTCTGTGGTCAAGAAATAAGTGATGCTGATATGATGGAGAAAACTTTCTCCACAATGCATTCTGCAAACATAACTGTGCAAGAAAATTTAAGATTGCAGAATTATAAAACTTTTTCCAAACTTCAAACTTATCTCTTAGTTGCAGAAGTTAATAAAGAATTACTGATGAAAAATCAAGAATCTCGTCCTACCGGTGCGCTAGCATTTCCTGAAGCTAATACTATTAACAATAATAATAATAAAAGAAGAAATGCACATGGACGAGGGCGTGGACAAGGGCGTGGACATATTGGCCAAAACCATCATCATGGAAATTACCATAACAATAATAAAAATCAACTATATTCGAAATCTCCCTTATGGTAATGGTCGTGGTGGTCGTGGTCGTAGTCGTGGTGGTCGTGGTCGTGGTCGCGGACAAAGAAATAATAATCCACAAAATTATAAAATCCAAACACCATACAATCCCACAAATCACAATGTTGAAGAAGGCTCTTCAAAGAATGTTGAAGATTCTTGTTACCGATGTGGTAAAATTGGCCACTGGTCTAAAAACTGCCGAACAAATCAGCATTCTGTTAATCGGTATCAAGAATCCCTAAAAGGAAAACGAAAAGAAGCAAATCTTGTGGATGACCTTGATACAAAAATCACTGAGCCAACTTGTAACTACTTTAATGAATAAATTTATAATATCTATATATATAGATATCCTATTATATGTTCCCGTTAAATAAATGGTTGTAGATTTTCAATCTACACCATATCTAGTTTACTACATATTTCCTTATTATGTGCTATCGTTTGTAACATGTTTTGAATGTAATATATTGATGAATTATGTACTCATTATTTGTTTCTCATATTTTTTTTTGAAGTTCATGATGTATACTGCTGGAGTGAAAAATCAGTCAAATGGTGGAGATATTTGTATTGCAGACAGTGGTGCCACTCACACCATACTCAAATCTAAAAAATATTTCACAGACTTGAAAGCAACGGAAGGAACTATACATACTATATCAGGTCCTGTGGACTTAATAAAAGGAATGGGAAAGGCAAAATTCATGTTACCAAATGGTACGAATTTTCTGATAAATAATGCCTTATTTTCTCCCATGTCAAAGAGAAATTTGTTAAGTTTCTCTGACATATACCAAAATGGATATGATTATCAGTCAGTGACAACAGCAAATGAAAAATATTTAAGTATCACTGATAAGAATCGTGTAATTGAAAAACTACCAAGACTTCATTCTGATTTACATTATACACATATAAATGTACCTGAAGTAAATGTGGTAGTTAAAGAAAAATCATGTGATCCTGTAATGATCAGTTTGTGGCATGAGAGATTAGGCCACCCAGGATCAACAATGATGAAAAGAATAATACAAAATACACATGGACATCCATTGGCGGATCAAAGGATCCCTCATGATGCACTTATCCCATGTACATCATGCTCACTTGAAAAGTTGATAATAAGACCATCACCTCTTAAGGTTGAAAAAAAATCACCAATGTTTCTTGAAAGAATTCAAGGTGATATATGTGGACCAATTCATCCACCATGTGGACCATTTAGATATTTTATGGTTCTAATAGACGCATCTAGTAGATGGTTTCATGTTTGTCTATTATCAAGTCGAAATATGGCATTTGCAAAATTTCTTGCTCAAATTATTAAATTGAGAGCACATTTCCCTGATTATACTATTAAAAGGGTAAGACTAGATAATGCCGGTGAGTTTACGTCTCAAGTATTTAATAACTTTTGCATGTCTATTGGGATTATTGTTGAACATCCCGTTGCCCATGTGCATACACAAAATGGTTTAGCTGAATCATTAATTAAACGATTGCAGCTAATAGCTAGACCATTGATAATGCGAACAAAACTCCCAGTATCTGTATGGGGCCATGCAATTTTGCATGCTGCATCATTGATTCGCATTAGACCAAGCGCAAGTCATACATATTCTCCCTTGCAACTTGCTTTTGGCCATCAGCCAAATATTTTCCACCTTAGAACATTTGGTTGTGCGGTTTATGTCCCTATCGCACCACCACAACGCACTAAAATGGGTCCTCAAAGAAGGATGGGAATATATGTTGGATATGAAACATCTTCAATAATAAGATATATTGAACCCATGACGGGTGATGTTTTTACAGCACGTTTTGCTGATTGTCACTTTAATGAAACATTATTCCCTAGATTAGGGGGAGAAATTAAAAATAAAGAAAATGATGTTTCATGGTGTGAACCTCAATTAATGTATCTTGATCCTCGCACAAAAGAATGCGAGACCGAAGTTCAAAAAATAATGCATATGCAAGAACTTACGAATAAATTGCCTGATGCATTTACAGATACAAAAAAGTGACTAAATCATATATACAAGCAGCAAATGCTCCAGCTCGAATTGAAATTTCAAAAACTGGCAATAATGTCATTCTTGAGTCTTTGCCACGCCAGAAACGTGGGAGACCAATTGGTTCCAAAGATAAAAATCCTCGAAAAAGAAAATCAGCTGATAATGAGGTAAAAGAAAGTGTTCGAGAAGAACTACAAATCAATACTCCTTCTGCAGAAGAGATTGATGATGTCAATACGGAATTTTCATTCAATTATGCACATTCAAAAGTATTATGGAACCGAAATGAAATGAAAAATCTTGATGAGATATTTTCATATAATGTTGCATATGACATCATGAATGATGATGATGATCCAGATTCAAAATCTGTCATGGAATGTCAAAATAGACATGATTGGGATCATTGGAAAGGAGCAATACGAGCTGAATTTGAATCGCTCAATAAAAGAAAAGTTTTCGAATCTATCATTCTCACACCTAAAGATGTGAAACCGGTGGGATATAGATGGGTTTTTGTGCGAAAAAGAAATGAGAAAAATGAAGTTACAAGGTATAAAGCTAGACTTGTAGCTCAAGGTTTTTCTCAAAGACCAGGAATTGAATATGAGGAAACTTATTCTCCTGTTATGGATGCAATTACTTTTAGATACTTAATCAGCCTGGCAGTTTCTAAAAATTTAGAAATGCATCTCATGGATGTTGTGACTGCTTATCTTTATGGATCACTTGATAGTGATATATATGAAGATACCTGAAGGATTTAAGGTATCAAAAGCAACCAATGCAAAACCCAAAGAAATGTACTCAATCAAGTTACAAAGGTCTTTATATGGGTTAAAACAATCGGGTCGCATGTGGTATAAACGATTAAGTGATTACTTAATAAGCAAAGGGTATACCAATAATATTATTTGCCCATGTGTTTTCATTAAGAAAACAACATCCGGATATGTGATCATAGCTGTTTATGTTGATGATCTTAATATCATAGGTACAAGTAAAGAGATCCATGAATCCATTCAACTTCTAAAGAAAAAATTTGAAATGAAAGATCTTGGAAAAATCAAGTATTGCCTTGGTTTACAAATTGAACATATGCCTAATGGTTTACTTGTACATCAAACAACATATACTGAAAAGATTTTAAAACGTTTTAATATGGACAAGGCAAAACCATTAAGTACTCCTATGGTTGTTAGATCACTTAATGTTGACACTGATCCATTTCGTCCCTGTGAAGATCATGAAGATATCCTGGGACCAGAAGTACCATATCTTAGTGCAATTGGAGCTCTTATGTATCTTACAAATTGTACAAGACCTGACATTTCTTTTGCAGTTAATTTGTTGGCAAGGTTCAGCTCAGCTCCTACCAAAAGACACTGGAATGGGATCAAACACATATTTCGATACCTTCGAGGACCAATTGATTTAGGATTATTTTATTCTAACGAATCGAAACAAGATTTGGTTGGTTATGCAGATGCAGGTTATTTATCTGATCCACATAAAGCTAAATCTCAAAATGGATATGTATTCCTAAATGGAGGTACCACAATATCATGGCGTTCTCAAAAACAAACACTTGTTGTAACATCATCAAATCATGCCGAAGTGATTGCATTACATGAAGCTACTCGGGAATGTTTTTGGTTGAGATCAATGACACAACTCATTACTGATTCTTGTAGACTAGAACGCGATAAAAGTCCAACAACTATCTATGAAGATAATGTAGCTTGCATAGCACAGATGAAAGAAGGGTATATCAAAAGTGACCGAACAAAACACATACCTCCTAGATTATTCTCATACACTCAAAATCTCATTAAGGACAACCAGATTGAAATGAGATATGTTCAGTCCAGCAAAAACTCTGCTGACCTTTTCACCAAAGCACTTCAAACTGCTATTTTCAGAACACACGTTCATAATATTGGCATGAGGCATGTTCAGAAGATGTAACAATTCAGGCGTTGCCTACTTGAGGGGGAGTCAACTCTATGCTGCACTCTTTTTCCCTTAGCTAAAGTTTTATCCCAATGGATTTTCTTTAGCAAGGTTTTTAACGAGGCAGTACTAGTTATTCTCTAATAAAATTGTCATCCAAGGGGGAGTGTTATAAAAGTCAATTATGGATGGTAATTTTATTATTATTATATATATTGTATAGTAGATTTTTTATTAGTATAAATATATGTGTTATGTAAGTTCATAAGGTGCACACTTTGAGAATATACAAAAACACATACTTCTCTCATATTCTCTCTATATACTTATTAGTAGTCTACAGTCAAGAACCAAGCCACTAAAGGTAGTTATAAGCCTATTGAATTATAACAGAAACTTTGAAAGTGATTTTGGAATAAAGTGGTTTAGTATCCTTGGTCAATATTTTACAGAGGGAAGCTACTTTTTATTACGTATTAATATTCTGTATTATTAATTAATAATATTTTTATTACTACTTAAATCAATATATTTAATGAAATAAATTACGGAGTAATATTTATTACAGAGTATCATTAATAAAAGTAAATGTCATTTATAAAATGAAGTTTCTAATGAATAATGATAGTTCGAAGGACTATCTTTAAAAAATAATGTTCACATTATTCTGTACAACAAAAGTTAGTAAATTGGTTATGCAAGTTAGTGGTGTAGTTATTTAAAAAGGTAAAGCTGTAAATATGTCATATACTTTCAATTTTGTCTAATTGTAAGCTATATACCGAAAATAATTTTACTATATGTTATAAACTTTCAAAAATTATATTATTATAAATGACTAAACTTTTTTAACCTGAAACGAAAATATGTGATGACGTGTCATCCTACTTAACTTTTTTCACGTAGGATTATGGTCATGTTTATATTTTTTTTTTTTCATTTGCATATCATTTTTTATCTTAAATAATTTTTTATCGTACTAGTTCTAAACACACAAGTTATCATCATCATCATAACTCTAAATTTCATTCAATCCCATATCTCATTCAAACCTAAATTCTAAACAAAATCAAATCAAATCCTCTCAAACATATCTAACAAAGTAATACAAACAAATAAAGAAATCAAAATTACTATATCTTGATGTTATAAGCGATCCACCAACGCCTGCTACAAAAATACCACGACTTGATTCACAACACGCACAAATCCAACAATCTGCACGCCGGAATCTGCATGACAAACGTCTTCCGCCACCACCTGCCAAAGTTTTTCAATAGTGGGTTTCGAAGATCAACGAATCTCTCAATCGAAAATTCGGATTACCGCCTGCAACAGATCTATGTGTTAACGAAAACGTAATCAACTATTCGCAGCCGTCAAAACCACCTCAAATCCACCGAAGAAGATGACTATCTATTAACGATAAAGTTAACTTGAAGTTGTAAAGTTAAATTGAAATGATATTGTGTTTTTAAAAATTGAGATGAAAATATAAAGAACAAAGAAGAAGAAATGATATGCGTCATTTTAATTTAGATGGAATGGAAATTTGCTTTACGATCGACTTATTCATATATCATTGGCATATGTTTTCAATTTAGGTAAGATTTGTTTTGCTTTTAAGGTTTTTGATTAAAGCTTTGGTTGATGATAAAGATAAAGATGAAGATGAAGATAAAGATTGAACTGAAAGGAAAAAGTGATGCGTCAATTATATCCATTCCATGTCAACTTTAAAAGAAAAGAAAAAATGACACATAATTATTCCGGTTAGCCATGATGAATGTTATGTTGATGTGATTGTGCTCAAGTAAGCACCACAAAAGTGCGATTTCAGTGGCATCTATGTTGTTATCGTCAAACGATCGCCCAAATATATTGCTCTGAATGATGGATGCATAGGTCAAAGTATTGGAGCTATCATTTGGTCATGACGAGTTATTTGACGGAGGTAACTAAATGTATGTTGAGAGGACCAAACATCTTATTTATTAATTCTTAACAAAGAAAATAGTCACGAAGTGCGTAGATTATTCGTTGAGTAGTGAAAAAGGTGGTTCCCGTAGAAGGAACACTAAGGGCTTTGCTGAATGCTCTAGTGTCCAATCGTACATGTCTTCGAATAACAGAAAGGTTATCGTTGTCATCATTGAGCTTAAAATTGGCATAAAATTCTCGTATGAGTGATGGTATGTCTCCATAAAGTATTAGAACAGAGAAACATTCTATCCCAATGAATTTATTTTTGATCCTAAGAAACTTATAGATATTCGCCCCTCTTCCATCGAATATCCTTCGAACATTCATCGTTGCTATAGTTTTGTCACAGAAAGTTTAGTGAAGAAGAAGGTTGTTGATGAATGACTAAGTTGGTCATGGGTGAAATCACTTTAAATGCATCGAAAATATGGGTGGTTGAATGGTTTAGTTGGAGGAGTCATTAAAGTTTTATTTAATGTTAACTAGTTGTAACTGAAAGTCCTCTTATCGAGTGTAACATGCACCACGCAAAGACCAACACGCACGGTACGGGTGACTTGGTGCGTTATGCATATTACGCCAGAAATAGCTTGTGTCGCTGAAAACCTCATTAATACGCATCACGTGCGGATTTGCACCCATAATGCGTAATTAGAGAGCATTTTTGTAATTACTGTAATTTGAGTGCATATTTTTAAACACTTCCGGACATAGTGGACATTCTGACCAATTTCTCATTTTAAATTGAGTTAAGTCAAACAACGATGTGATGTTTACTTGTTGCAAGAATATAGAAAGACTTGGCTGCGTTTACAAAAGAATACAAAAATTACAACTATCTTTATTTTCAACTTTAATAATACTAATACTAATAAATAAGAATAACTAACTTTTATGTGCCAAATTAACAACCCAATTCAGTTGTAACGAACTTAATTGACTACATATAATTCCTGTTTTTACGTTGCTGAAAAATATTAATCATCATTGTTTATCGTTATCATTATAATACATATACATAGATACATATATATATGTTGTATTTATCCTATAACCGATGCATTAGTAACTTCAATTGATACATATGTACGTAATTTTATAAAGTATCGATTTCATAATTCTCAACTTTAATTGAGCTTATATAAGAATATAAGTTACAGCTTAGTATCATTCATTTAATTAGTGAACAAATCATAACTAGTGACTACAATAATCTTGATTCTCTTTCAATTGTTATAATCGAGTTAATGATGATTAAAATCCATATAAAATTTAATTAAAATTATGTATTTTAATAAAACAAACTGTATTTAGAAACTTTTTGGAGAAAATAATGTGCTTTATGGGATAGATTATAAACAAGTGTCCCAGCCTGCCACAATGATTTGAATCCCAACATTTTGAACCCAACCCCCTCATGAATATTGGAAAGACATTACTTGCCTTTTTATTAATGTATATACTCCAAAAGACCTGTATGTTCTTAACAAATGTCGATTTTTGATCCCGATGTTAACACTTTACACATGATTTTACAAGCTAAGAAAATATAAAAATTTTGTTTATGAAATTATGTTAAATTATATATTATTCGACTTCGAGGCTCTAACGCGTTGGTTGTTAGAATGTTTATTTTTTTTTTCTTTTGAAAGACAAATGCACACATATTACTACACAATTTAACCACGAAATATGTATCTAAATTATCTTAAGCAGAACTCGAACTTTCAACTCTATAGTTTAAAAAGCCATCTCGATACCGTACGGACAAATGACACTTTGGTCACAATGTTTATTAATACAATAGGTTCGATCCTTAGGGATGACATGATTTTCTTTAAACCAATTGAACACCAATAATGGTTGTATATATTGACCCTATAGGGAGGTTTTACCGGATTCGTTCACAGACCTCTACCCGGAACCACTGCCCGATTGGATGTGTTCCCGGGTACCTTTGATCGGGTTCGGGTTTCCGCCCGAACGTATGTGTTACGTGCAAATGATGAGTGTCATTGAAATAAATGATCTGCTGATGCCAAAAAATCGTCGTTCAAAAAATTTAAGGAGTAAAACAAAAAAAAATAGTATAGTTAATCTATAAAGGTGTTGTAATAATATTTGCGGTTAGTAATTGAAGTTTTTTTTTTTTTAAGAATGATGAGAATAAAATGACCTTTGACTGTAATTTTGTACTAATATATTTATTTACTTTTATAAATATATATGTGTTATACACTTATACTAATAACTCAAATGTTTTAGTGATCACAATATCCTTTTGTCTCCATAAACTTTCACCAAGGTTCGCAGTGAATCAATAAATAAACAATAATTATAAAGCAAAAACATATGTTACAAATTTCAAGTAAGGGACTATTATAACATTACCTGAAACATAAGGATAGTTCACCAAAATACAAGATTTTTTTAACATGTACTCCGTAATTTCCTATTTCCTAATAATTTTGGAAGAATATAATTATTAATTTAACGTTTATGAGCTTGACCCAGCTCATATACTCTTGGCCGGCGCCAAAAGTAGTTACCTCCCACCTTCATATATCTCCTTCCCATTTTCCTTAATACCATCATATTCATACATATTAAGTTTCAAATTTTATTTTTTCTCTAACAACCTTCTTTTTTTTTTCAATCAAAAAATGGATATTTTTTCATACTTCACCTCAGAAAAGTAAGTACTTTCCAAATGTAACATGTTATTTTTCATTGTTTTGTTTTTTTTTTTTAATTACTTAATGAGTTTTAATGTTATTAATTTGATGAATTCAGGTTGAGTTTTGATGATGAGAATGAATTTGAAGACGCTGAAGAAGGAACTGCTTTATCTATGATTGCGGACGCGTTTGAAGAATTATCGAATTTGATTAAAAACGTAAACAAAAATGATGTTTCGTTCGATTTGCGATTGAAGCCTTTTTGCGATGCGTGTGCTTTGGTGTCTGTGTTATTTGGTTCACTTGGTATTGCTTTTAAATTTGCTGAAATGGAATACACATCTAAGGTTCTTAATTCTTCTTTTAAAATTTTAATTATATGTACGTTTTTTGTTATAATACAGTAGCTAATTGTTTGATTTATTTCATTAGTTACAAGTTTATCCTAAGTATATATGTACCTGATCTTTTTTATATCAATTCAGAAAAGAAAAAAAAAAAAAAAAAGATCATGTTGGAAGACTAAACCCTCCTTATACACGTTTGTGAAATCAAATTTTAGGAGAAATTGCATATATAGGATTTAATATTTAATACGGAGTATTTAATATCAATTAATATTGTTAATACTAATGATATTCAGGTGCGCGATCTTTCAGAGGCGGCGAGCCTTTATGGAACGTTAAGTAAAGTAATTGATTGTGATGTGAAAACCGACACGGTGCAAGCAGCTGAGAGCCTTACTCGTAAAATTCGCAGAGTTAGACAGGGACTCGATCTCATAAGAGAACTATTTCAGAATTTTATATCAACAGAGTATGCATCTTAATTTTGTTCTTCTTGCTTTTGAGTTTGTTCTGTTCTTTATATACACTTTTATTATCTTATTTTTTTTTTGAAAAGCAACTTTTATTAATAAACTAAAAATTACAAAGTGGTGAGCATAGGCATTGCTCACGCGACACTATGACTCGAATTTACACAAGAACCTATATTTACAATGATACAACAAGACTTATAATTAGAATATACAAGGCTCCTTCAACCCGAATCCCGATTATTTACATACGGGAAAGATAACGTGTTAGGGTGGAGTAGCCATTGGTGCCAATCAATAGGCTTAAGTCTCGATCGAGTATTAATCCACTCAAACGTTTTGACTTGAATTTCACTCACCACTTTTGGCGCTGCCCAATTATCATTCTTAAAGACTTTAAGATTTCGATTCTTCCAAATTAGATACCCCGTAACCCATTCAATTACTTGCCATATATCCTTGTAAATACCCGATAGTCCACGTATACTGGAACCTAGAAATGAATTTGCGATGGATTTGTTCCTCGGCGTTGATGCACCCCACCATTTAAAAATGCCTTCCCAAATATCTTTTGCATGTGAACAATCAACGATAACATGCCCCACGGTTTCCGGCATGCTACCACACATTGGACATAACGTTGAATCGATCTCGACACCCCGCTTCTCAAGTTCTACTCTAACCGGGATTCTTGACCTCAAGACCCGCCAAATAAATATGCCGATTTTTTGCGGCACAAGTTTATTTTGGAGGGTTTCAAAACCGGGAGTATTCTCGACTAGGTAGTGCTCGTCAATTGCCTTTGATATAGATCCCGAAACATATAACTCCTTCCCACTTGGTTTGAAACACCATGACCCGACACCCGAACCCAATGATTCATTTGAAGATACCTTGTTTTCTAAATTTGTAAGTTCCCCATGTAGTCTACCGGTTAATTTCCTCGACCAATCCCACGTAAAGAACCACGAACGATTGTTGAAACTGACTCGATCAGCAACCTTTGCACCTTGATTTGACTCTAGCCGAAATAGTCTTGGATATTCCTCCTTGAGCCTAACATTGTTTACCCATGGATCTTCCCAAAAATTAATATCCCTCCCGTCCCCAATTCGTCTCTCGAAAAAAGCTTCCAAGTTCATGCCAATCTTGTTTAAATCCGAGTTAACTTTAATGATGTTCCACCATGCTGCACGATGCTTGACATGCACAATGTTAGAACCGAAATGACCCAACCCCTATCCCTCCCATATATGCTTTTAATGACCTTGACCCATAACGAGTCATGTTCGATTTTAAATCGCCACCACCACTTTCCTAAAAGCGCAAGATTTTTTGATTTTAAAGAGCCCACATTTAACCCCCCACCCCATAAGGACTAAGTATGGTTTTCCATTTAACCCATGAAAGTTTAATAGAATCACCCGACCCTCCCCAAAAGAACTTACAACGCAAACTTTCGAGATGGTTGATGACCATGGAGGGAGCACGAAACAACGAGAAATAATAGAGAGGTAGACTACTTAGAACCGATTTAATGAGGGTTAGCCTTCCACCAAAAGACAACGTTTTTGCTTTCCAATCCGATAATCGCTTTTTGAACTTTTCGACCACCACATTCCATGCATCCTTTCTACACATATTTTGCCCTATAGGCATGCCTAAGTAAGTGAAGGGCAACTTACTTGCACTACATCCAATTTCATTCGCCATTTTTTCAACATCTTTCAACGAGACTCCAATGCCATACAACGAGCTCTTAGACATGTTCACTTTCAAACCCGACACCTTCTCAAAGCAAGAAAGGGTTTTTTAAATGTTTTTTATGTTTTTGTGACCCCATTCCCCAAAAAAGATCGTAACATCCGCAAATTGCAAATGAGAGACATTCACCCGATTATTACCTATATCTACACCCCTTAGAAGGCCATCCCTAATTGCAATATTCGTGAGCAAATTTAAGCCTTCACTCGCAATAATAAACAAATACGGAGATAAAGGGTCTCCTTGCCTTATACCCCTTTCAAGATTAAATTCTAAAGTAGGGGACCCATTAACTAAAACCGAAATAGAAGCCGACCGGAAACATGATCTCATCCACTTTTTCCATTTTTCCCCGAATCCCATATTGTTCATAATATCCAACAAAATAGGGGACCCATTATCTTATAATCGTCATATGTAACAATGTAATACATATATAAGTGTAAATTATTGAAAGAAGGTTAAGGTTATTGTCGATTTAATTAAGAGAATTACAATGATTTATATTTAGAGATCTAGCCAAACTTGATCATTGAGAAACCTATAAGAAACTAACTCATTTAATCTATATTTCATAATTGACCACTAAAGCATTGTCTGAGTGGTTTCCAAGCCTTAGTAGGGGGGACCGCGATTAGTTGCCAAGCAATCCGGGTTCAATTCCGATAAGGAGGAGGTTTTATCCAGGTTTTTTCCTTGATCAGTTGCCAAGCAACCCGAAACCCGCGATTAGTTGCCAAGCAACCCGGGTCAATCCTTGGAGTTTCCTTCTTAGCGTGTGTTGGTCGCAAATGAGAGTATTCGATGCGAAAATTTGCCGTTCAAAAAAAAAAAAAAAAATTGCATAATGATAAATACTAACGAATCCTAATAAATCTAAACATATCTCCAAAATAAATCCTTTAATTCATACACTTTCTTTTAACTGGTTAAAACATAAAGGTCGTAGTATCATTTGTTAGAACTCTTGACTTATTAAGCTGTTGTAATTTTATTTTGTTCCCTTTTTGCATTTAGTTGCTAAAGAATGGTTATAAATTTATTTTAGTTAAAAAAATTCTAAACAGATTTTCAAAATACATCCTTTAATAACTTTAAGTACTTATGTTTATGATATTTGTAATGTTTCAGTGGGGATTACTCGTTGAAAGAAGCAGCTTCAACGGCGTACAAACAAGTTTGTGCACCATATCATACATGGGCTGTTAGAAGTGCGGTTTCTGCTGGAATGTATGCCCTTCCAACAAGAGATCAACTCTTGCTCAACCTAAATGAATCTGGTAAGCACATCATTAATAATTTAGCATAGCTTATACAATTTAACCTAATTTATTGGACTGTCATTTTAATTTTTTGAATTCTTTATGATGATTGATCATGTAACAGATGAATCAGCGGAGAATGAAATGAAAAGGTATATAAAGGCGTCACTTCCGGTTATAAAGTACATAGATAACTTGTACACTTCAAGGGGGATCACATTGGATTGGTGATGTTTTTGTATAAAATTGTGAGTTGTATCGACTTATTCATATTTGTTCCACGAAAGACATTTACATTATTTTATAACTCCAGGTGTGTTTTGTAACAACTCTTGTATATTGGCAATACTTTGGAACACTTGGGTCAATTCTATTATATCTAGCTAGTTGTGATATTACCATTTGGCACTCTTGGTTAGATTCATGTACATGTCGTATTTGGTTACTTGTTTTTTTTTATTTCTTTCGGTTTTTATACAAGTTTTTTTTTTTTTTCTTTTTCCTTTCAACTTTTAGTTTAAAGTATATGTAGTACAAAATTGTTGGTTTGCATTTATCAGTTGAGTAATTGGTACAATCTTCTTTTTTTTTTTTTTTTTTTTTTTTTGTGTGGCAAAAACCAGTAATTAAATTAGAAATTTTTCAGCACATAGCGAAATTTATCAAGTACAAGTGGATTCAAGTGGATTCAAGCTGCACTTACAAATTGGTTTGTCCACTTGATAGCCCAACAACATTATCAAAAGTAAAAGGGCTTTGCAAATAACAACTAATGACCTACGTATAACACACATCACATTAAGAAAATTCTCGATTATCATCAGCTCATTTACAGAAGCATCCACACGATGTCCAAACACAGTATTGATGATTCTCACATATCTTCAAATTTACTAACCATTGAAAGACCTTGATCTTTATCCGAGCAACAATAGCGGCCCAACACGTGTATGACCCATTAAACACCCCCTCATATATAGCAATCCAAATCGCCCAATATGTAGCCAAACCAATAAACTCCAAACTTGCCCGCTCTAAAATGCATTCCATTATGACAATCCGATGAAAACTCCACAATCGAAGATGTCCACGAACAAAGTGGAAAGAGATGATTTATTGACTCGATATGCAACAAGCACCATCAACATTTAACCTCCGATCCATCACGTAAATAATGCGTATAACTTAGGAATACTTTAATCGGAACACCACCTTTAACCGCTAGCCTAAGAAAAATCGCCACCATTGAAGAAATATATTCCATATGACTTTTACCCAGACGGACTCTATATCCAAATTTGTAGAAAGCATAATTCTAACCCCATTCCAAGTTACTCCGTATTATTTAAGAACACGTACGTTACTAAGTGACTAAACGTTGCCCAAATTATTGAAGAAACTTTGATGTTTCGTGAGCTTAAAAAGAAATTAACATGTTATTATATTTATGTTCAAATATGGTTTTTGGAAATGGAAATTAAATTGAATAAAATCATTCTTTCATTGTCATATTAGTACCCCTAGATCATTCGTTTATATAGATAGATGTTACTATTTGTTTGGTTATCACTTAATTCAATAATTTGACGTTAAATGTTTAAGTATTTAATGCATGTGTTTGTGACCCGACCCAAATGATAAATGATAGTTAATCATAACAAAACGTGTGTTAAATATTTATTGTTGATAATATATTAACCATTCAAAACATTCAATTTTTTTTTTTTAACATCAGTTCAAGAAAGTATTATGCAATAGGAATTGTACGAGTTAGAAAAATAAATTTGATAAAATTAAAAAAAAATAACTTTGATAAAATTAAAAAAATAACTATCAGTGTAATTGAATTTTTATATTTAAATAAAATATGTAACTTTATAATCACATTTTTCAAATGTGACATTACAAACCTTACTATTTTTTCTCTTCTTTTCACAAGACTCTTTCATTCACCGTCGCATCGCACTGTCATATTCCTTCACTTTACCAGGGAGAACCGAGAACATACCTCTACCTCAGGCCTCTTTTTAAGATTATCCCTAACGCAACGTCAACAACATTCTCTAACCATGATTTGGCATCGGTGACATCAGGAACTTGACCCAAAAACTTGGTAGTCCCCACTACAATTATCATATGAGGTGGCAAGGTTGACGAATTTTGATGCCTATTAACCTGGCATCAAAATTTGACGAAGTGGGGCGTGAGTCAAAAAATTGACATATGCTTGACACTTTCACCAATCAATCTGGATTTAATATTAAATTTATTTTTGTTATTAAATTATTATTTTTCACTCAGTTTCCTATCGGATTTTAATACGACATTAAATACAGTCAAATATTTGACACAAAAATTTGACATTTAATATTAACGAAAATTAAATACAGTCACAATTAAAAACTCATTTTTTATTAAAAAAATAAATAATTTAACTCTGAGATCATAATTAGAGTTATGAATAGTTTAAACTAGTAAAGTGGGCCCGAGCGATGCCGCGGGACCTTTGGGGTGCGTTTTCATAGTTAAAGAAGCGTTATTTATTTACAGAAATAAAAACGTTTTGCCACGGGTGTTTTTAGATACACGTAGTTAGTATCCAGTGTACCTAATGACCTATGTGTTTTTAAAGGCAGGAAGATTGTGTAAAAAAAAAAGGAAACAAAATTATCGATATTGTTAAAATTTAGGAGTTTATAACTACCTTTAGTGACGTGTTATAATTCAGTATGCATATAACTACCTTTAGTGACGTGTTATAATTCAGTAGGCTTATAACTACCTTTAGTGACTGGCTTTTGGCTATAAACTATTAATGATTATTAAAGAGAGAAGAGGGAATATATCTTTATGTATATATGTAAAAATTGGTGTGTAATTGGTGATCACATTTAGGTACATATATATACTACAAATATTTACTATTGTAGAGTAGAAAAATTGGCATCCATTCATACTATACATTCACGGACTCTTGTCCACTTGAATTATTGTCCATTTGATGAATTATTGATAGATATATAACACTCCCCCTTAGATGACAATTTTATTATAGAGCAACTAGTACTGCCTCGTTAAAAACCTTGCTAAAGAAAATCCAGTGGGAAAAAACTTTAGCTAAGGGAAAAAGAGTGCAGCATAGAGTTGACTCCCCCTCAAGTGGACATCGTTGAGTTGTTATATCTTTTGAACATGCATCATGCCAATATTGTGAACATGCGTTCTGAAAATAGCAGTTGGAAGTGCTTTGGTGAAAAGATCAGCAGAGTTTTTGCTGGATTGGACATATCTCATTTCAATCTGGTTGTTCTTAATGAGATCTTGAGTGCATGAGAAGAATCTAGGAGGTATGTGTTTTGTTCGGTCACTTTTGATATTCCCTTCTTTCATCTGTGCTATGCAAGCTGCATTATCTACATAGATAGTTGTTGGACTTTTATCACGTTCTAGTCCACAAATTAGTAATGAGTTGTGTCATTGATCTCAACCAAAAACATTCCCGAGTAGCTTCATGTAATGCAATCACTTCGGCATGATTTGATGATGTTGCAACAAGTGTTTGTTTTTTAGAACGCCATGAAATTGCGGTACCTCCATTTAGGAATACATATACAGTTTGAGATTTAGCTTTATGTGGATCAGATAAATAACCTGCATCTGCATAACAACCCAAATCTTGTTTTGAATCGTTAGAATAAAATAATCCTAAATCAGTAGTTCCTCGAAGGTATCGAAATATGTGTTTGATCCCATTCCAGTGTCTTTTGGTAGGAGCTGAGCTGAATCTTTCCAACAAATTAACTGCAAAAGAAATGTCAGGTCTTGTACAATTTGTAAGATACATAAGAGCTCCAATTGCACTAAGATATGGTACTTCTGGTCCCAGAATATCTTCATGATCTTCACAGGGACGAAATGGATCAGTGTCAACATTAAGTGATCTAACAACCATAGGAGTACTTAATGGTTTTGCCTTGTCCATACTGAAACGTTTTAAAATCTTTTCCGTATAAGTTGTTTGATGTACAAGTAAACCATTAGGCATATGCTCAATCTGCAAACCAAGGCAATACTTGGTTTTTCCGAGATCTTTCATTTCAAATTCCTTCTTTAAAAGTTGAATGGCTTCATGGATCTCTTTATTTGTACCTATGATATTAAGATCATCGACATAAACGGCTATGATCACATATCCGGATGTTGTTTCCTTAATGAATACACATGGGCAAATAAGATTATTGGTATACCCTTTGCTTATCAAGTAATCACTTAATCGTTTATACCACATGCGACCCGATTGTTTCAACCCATATAAAGACCTTTGTAACTTGATTGAGTACATTTCTTTGGGTTTTGCATTAGTTTCTTCTGATACCTTAAATCCTTCAGGTATCTTCATATATATATATATATCAATATCAAGTGATCCATATAGATAAGCAGTCACAACATCCATGAGATGCATTTCTAAATTTTTAGAAACTGCCAGACTGATTAAGTATCTAAAAGTAATTGCATCCATAACAGGGGAATAAGTTTCATCATAATCAATTCCCGGTCTTTGAGAAAAACCTTGAGCTACAAGTCTAGCTTTATACCTTGTAACTTCATTTTTCTCATTTCTTTTTCGCACAAAAACCCATCTATATCCCACTGGTTTCACATCTTTAGGTGTGAGAACGATAGATCCGAAAACTTTTCTTTTATTGAGCGATTCAAATTCAGCTCGTATTGCTCCTTTCCAATGATCCCAATCATGTCTATTTTGACATTCCATGACAGATTTTGGTTCTGGATCATCATCATCATTCATGATGTCATATGCAACATTATATGAAAATATCTCATCAAGATTTTTCATTTCATTTCGGTTCCATAATATTTTTGAATGTGCATAATTGATTGAAAATTCCGTATTGACATCATCAATCTCCTCTGCAGAAGGAGTATTGATTTGTGGTTCTTCTTAAACACTTTCTTTTACCTCATTATCAGCTGATTTTCTTTTTCGAGGATTTTTATCTTTGGAACCAATTGGTCTCCCACGTTTCTGGCATGGCAAAGACTCAAGAGCGACATTATTGCCAGCTTTTGGAATTTCAATTCGAGCTGGAGCATTAGTTGCTGGTATATATGATTTAGTCCCTTTTTTTGTATCTGTAAATGCATCAGGCAATTTATTCGCAAGTTCTTGCATATGCATTAATTTTTGAACTTCGGTCTCGCATTCTTTTGTGCGAGGATCAAGATACATTAATTGAGGTTCACACCATGAAACATCATTTTCTTTAACATCATTTTCTTTATTTTTTATTTCTCCCCATAATCTAGGGAACAATGTTTCATTAAAGTGACAATCAGCAAAACGTGCTGTAAAAACATCACCCGTCATGGGTTCAATATATCTTATGATTGAAGATGTTTCATATCCAACATATATTCTCATCCTTCTTTGAGGACCCATTTTAGTGCATTGTGGTGGTGCGATAGGAACATAAACCGCACAACCAAATATCCTAAGGTGGGAAATATTTGGCTGATGGCCAAAAGCAAGTTGCAAGGAAGAATATGTATGACTTGCACTTGGTCTAATGTGAATTAATGATGCAGCATGTAAAATTGCATGACCCCATACAGATACTGGGAGTTTTGTTCTCATTATCAATGAACTAGCTATTAACTGCAATCGTTTGATTAGTGATTCGGCTAAACCATTTTGTGTATGCACATGGGTAACAGGATGTTCAACAACAATCCCAATAGACATGCAAAAATCATTAAATGCTTGAGATGTAAATTCACCAGCATTATCTAGTCTCACCCTTTTAATAGTATAATCAGGGAAATGTGCTCTCAATTTAATAATTTGAGCAAGAAATTTTGCAAATGCCATGTTTCGGCTTGATAATAGACAAACATGAGACCATCTACTAGATGCATCTATTAGGACCATGAAATATCTAAATGGTCCACATGGTGGATGAATTGGTCCACATATATCACCTTGAATTCTTTCAAGAAATATTGGTGATTCTTTTTCAACCTTAAGAGGTGATGGTCTTATTATCAATTTTTCAAGTGAGCATGATGTACATGAGATAAGTGCATCATGAGGGATCTTTTGATCCGTCAATGGATGTCCATGTGTATTTTGAATTATTCTTTTCATCATTGTTGATCCTGGATGGCCTAATCTTTCATGCCACAGATTGATCATTACAGGATCACATGCCTTTTCATTAACTACCATGTGTGTTTCTGGTACATTTATATATGTATAATGTAAACCAGAATTAAGTCTTGGTAGTTTTTCAATCACATGCTTCTTGTCAGTGATACTTAAATATTTATCATTTTCTGTAGTCACTGACTGATACTCATATCCATTTTGGTATATATGTCAGAGAAGCTTAACAAATTTCTCTTTGATATTGGAGAAAATAAGGCATTTTTTATCAGAAAATTTGTACCATTTGGTAACATGAATTTTGTCTTTCCCATTCCTTTTATTAAATCTGCAGGACCTGATATAGTATGTACCGTTTCTTCTGTTGCTTTAAAAGCAGTGAAATATTTTTTAGATTTGAGTATAGTGTGTGTGGTACCACTGTCTGCAATACAAAGATCCCTACCATTTGACTGATTTTGTACTCTAGTAGTGTACATCATGAACTTCAAAATGTGAGAAACAAATAATGAGTACATAATTCATCAATATATTACATTAAAATATGTTACAAACGATAGCACATAATAAGGAAACATGCAGTAAACTAGATATGGTGTAGATTGAAAATCTGCAACCATTTATTTGACAGGGACATATAATAGGATATATATATATATATATATATATATATATATATATATATATATATATATATATATATATATATATATATATATATATATATATATTAAAAATTTATTCATTAAAGTAGTCACAAGTTGGCTCAATGATTTTTGTATCAAGGTCATCCACAAGGTTTGCCTCTTTTCCTTTTCCTTTTAGGGATTCCTGATATTGATTAACAGAATATTGATTTGTTCGACAGTTTTTAGACCAATGGTCAATTTTACCACATCGATAACAAGAATCTTCAATATTCTTTGAGGAGCTTCCTTCAACACTATGATTTGTGGGATTGTATGGTGGTTGAATTTTATAATTTTGTGGATTATTATTTCTTTGTCCACGACTACGACCACCGTAACTATTACGACCACGACCACCACCAAGACCATTACCATAAGGGTGATTTCGAACATAGTTATGATTTTTATTATTGTTATGGTAATTTTCATGATGATGGTTTTGGCCGATATGACAATGACCTCGCCCACGTCCTCGTCCAGGTGCATTTCTTTTTTTATTATTATTGTTGTTAATAGCATTAGCTTCAGGGAATGCTAGCGCACCCGTAGGACGAGATTCTTGATTTTTCATTAGTAATTCTTTATTCACTTCTGCAACTAAGAGATAAGTTTGAAGTTTGGAAAAAGTTTTATAATTCTGCAATCTTAAATTTTCTTGCACAGTTATGTTTGCAGAATGCATTGTGGAGAAAGTTTTCTCCATCATATCAGCATCACTTATTTCTTGACCACAAACTTGAAGCTTTGAACGGATCTTGAACATGGCCGAGCTGTATTCACTTACCTTTTTGAAATCTTGAAACCTTAGATTTCTCCATTCTTCCCTCGCAGTTAGGAGTAATATTTCCTTTTGATTATCGAATCTACTCTTGATACTTTCTCATAAAACATGTGGATCTTTGATAGTGAGAAATATGTTTTAAGGTGGTATCAATATGATTGCGAATAAAAGCAATTGATTTTAATTTATCTTGATCGGAACAAGTATTGTTTTCTTTTAAAGTTTCTAGAATACCCAATGATCCAAGATTTATTTCTACGTCCATAACCCATGATGTGTAGTTTGTTCCCGATACGTCTAAGGTATCAAACTCAAGATTTGATAAGTTTGACATTTTCTATTTTCAGAAAAATGAACAACATAAATCATAATCATAATCATAATCATAATCAAATTTTTTTTTTCATAGACAAATAACAACATGAAATTAGAATTAGTTTAGATTCATAAGTAGCAAACAACAGAATAATGGTATGATTACAAATAATAAAACCATAAGGGAAGGATAGAATATAGGTTCATCTAGTGGTGTACAAGCAACAAGGATGATAGCTATTATGATCAATACAGTAGGGAAAAACATCCTTGAGTTAATCATCTTTTTAAAAAAAAATTGAGAGTAGTAATTTGAGAAAATGAAGATTGATTTGTGAAAATGTGAAAACGGGGATGTTTAATTTATATTTGAAAAATATAGTCGTTGTAACGTCGTCAATCGATGTTAACAACTGATGTTATGCGAGGTGTATATAAAATAGCTTTATATTTTACTAGGAAAAACTATTAAATACGATACAATTTTACACAAGATATTTATTTATTTATAGAATGGATATACTTAAACCTTGCTACAACACTTATAGGCAGTGTACCTAATCGTACAGTAGTGTAGTTTTTAGTAAGTCCGGTTCGTTCCACAGAGAAATCTTTAAACAAAGCTCAACGCTATATTAGTTTACTTTTATAAAAATACAAACATATATATAAGTAATATTATTATTATAAAGGGGGGGTTTTTACCTTTTAAGGACCGGTTTGTCGATTTTAAGACTTTAGTCGCAGTTAAAACCTAATGTAAAATATTAAATAAATAAAAGACTTAAATTAAAACTTAAAGTAAATAATGATAATGAAATTGCGAATAATAAAAGTGCGATAAACTTGCGATAATTAAAAAGTACGATAATTAAAAGTGCGATTAAACAACAATAAATAAAAGTGCGATAATTAGAAGTGCAATTAAATATAAAATAAAGGAAATTAAATATGAAATAAAAGAATTATGCTTATTTAAACTTCCGTAATCATGATGTTTGACGTGTTGATTTTAGTTTTATGCCCATGGGTTAATTGTCCTTTGTCCTGGATTATTTAATATGTCCGTCTGGTTTTTGTCCATAACAGTCCATCAGTCATAAATATAAAGTGCGAGTGTCCTCATCAAATTATTCTTATACCCGAAGTTAAATATTCCAACTAATTGGGGATTCGAATTGTAACAAGGTTTTAATACTTTGTTTAATGAATACACCAGGTTATCGACTGCGTGTAAACCAAGGTTTTACTACTTTGTTAACAATTACACCAATTACCCTTGAATGTAATTTCACCCCTGTTTTAATTATTCTAGTGGCTATTAATCCATTCCCGTGTCCGGTTAAATGAACGATTATTCGTACGTATAAATACCCCGCCCATCGTGTCCGATTGAGTGTATATGGTAATTTATAGGGACGCCCAATTGTAAATCTTTATATTAACATTAACAAACTTTCATTTAGTTAAACAAATATAAAGCCCATTAATAGCCCATAGTCTAATTTCCACAAGTGCCGTTCTTTTGTCCAAACCCAATTATGGTACAAAGCCCAATTACCCAATTTTTGTAATTAGCCCAACATCATGATTACTTCGTTTTAAATAAGCATAATAATAACTTAGCTACGAGACATTAATATAAAAAGGTTGAACATAACTTACAATGATTAAAAATAGCGTAGCGTTACACGGACAGAATTTCGACTTACACCCTTACAACATTCGCTAACATACCCTTATTATTAGAATTATAATTAAAATTAAAATTAAAATATAAATTATATATATATATTTTACGTATATATGAGAGAAGAGAGAAATAGAATATGAAAAATGATCAGAATTCGGTTTGCTTTATAGCCAGAGTTGATTTTTGGGGCTCCGCGACTCGCGGCAAAATCCTCTTCAAACTCCGCGAGTCGCGGAGAATGTATTTACAGCTCACACCCTTGGAGTTTCTCTGCCGACGGTTTTATAATATATATATATAATATATATATAATTAATATAATTAATTATATATTATATTATATTTATATGCATAGTTAACTTGTAATTTTTAGTCCGTTGCGTCGAGCGTTAAGAGTTGACTCTGGTCCCGGTTCCGGATTTTCGAACGTCCTTGCGTACAATTTTATATTTTGTATTTTGCGTTTTGAATCTTGTACTCTTGTAATTTCGAGACGTTTCTTATCAATAATTGGAACCTCTTTGATTGTCTTTTGTACTTTTGAGCTTTTTGGTCGTTTGCGTCTTCAATTCGTCGAATCTGTCTTTTGTCTTCACCTTTTATTATTTAAACGAATATCACTTGTAAATAGAACAATTGCAACTAAAAGCTTGTCTTTCTTGAGGAATAATGCTATGAAATATATGTTCGTTTTTAGCATTATCAAATATTCCCACACTTGAGCGTTGCTTGTCCTCAAGCAATATTGTCTTGAAATACTAGAATCACTTCTTTATTCTTCACACTTTGTACATCAGTGATTTCTATACGGCGGTAGTAACGATATGGTTTACAGTCCCACATGACTATAAAAATTTAGATCCATTAAGGAAATTGGATCTTTATGAAAACATTTGATCTTTTGAAAATTAAATCTAGTTTTTACCCTAGATAAGTTTTCCGGAATAACCCTTTACCGGTGTTTGCAAAATATTTTTGTGGGTTTGGTGGGTTTTAAATTTGAAAATTTTAGCTCAAAACTTGCGGTTTTGTGTCACCTACTTGCTAACCTTGTATTTGGAAAGCAACACGTCCAGTTTACTTGTCCCGTATATTACCTTTCGGTAAACTACCGTCCGGTTGTAAAGGAAAGCGTTGAACAAGCAACTGTTAAGGCAATGTCCCGTGACATGCTTTTAATTATGGTCTATAACGTGTCGGACGCAATTACTATCCTTGGTAGGAGCAATAGTAAAGCTCACCCTTATAATTTTTTCGGTCTGGCACAAGGTCCTGTCTTTGACCACTATGCAACCACCGTTCTTACAGTTGACACCCGATTTGGTTCAGGTGACCTAATGAATTCCAGGTGAATTCCTAGGATTTTACGTTCAATGGTAATGAACGCATTGAAAATAGGGTTTTCAGAAAACAAATCGGTTTATAATTTTGATCAAAATATTTTCTCGTTCAAGCTCGAGTTTAGATATCATTGAATTCCATGAGTTTGTAATTCTCAATCTTTAAGGTCAATCTCTAGGATTGAGTAATATCAGTCTTAAAAGCTGATTTTTAATCTTTAAGGAGATTATCCTTTCTGGGGATCTGATTCATTAGTCTTATCCAGCTAATTTGCATGGTGCCCCCCCCATTGTACAAGATAAATCCTTCTCATGGTTAGGATAAATCTGACCACTTGGCGACCCTGTTTAATGCTGAGGTCCGTGGATTTCCTGCTGATTTTAGTGATGACTTTTCTAGATTTTTTTTGTCAACCTACAGCTGGTCTGGACGACAACTTCATGACCTAAATCAAGAAGCGCGTGTCTTTTTTGGAAGACTTTACTTCCTTTTAATGATGGAATTGATTCATCGTGTAGATCCATCTCTTCTTTTCTTTCATCGGGTAAAACAGTTTAGTTTAGTCCAAAGCAAAAGTATTTTCAGTTATTTGTTACAGATATATGTGACATATGTTTAAAATAACTTGGTAAATTTTCCCACACTTGGCTTTTATTTTCCTTTTTATCGTCCTCTATTCCATTTTAAATGAATTTTGACATTTTAGTTTGTTTCTTAATTTATGTTCTTTCTGAGATAACAATAATTTCGGTGTTAAAACCTAGTTTTATCGTTCATAAATATGTATAAACATGATTTGAATTCATTTAATTGAAAAATTTTACTAGAATTGGGTAGTCAGTATATAAGACTAGGGCTGTTCTTTTTTATCAGAGAGCACTAGATTCTAATACAACTACTGCTTTACTAGTATTTTTAATGGTAACCAAGTGTATAAAGTAAAAATTTTTAAAATCCGAAAGAATTTAACCCCTTCCCACACTTAAGATCTTGCAATGCCCTCATTTGCAAGAAATCAGTAACAATTTAAATTATTGAGGGTGATTTGTGTGAAAATGATTAAATTTTTACCAAAGTTTCCAAATATATTGGCGTTTGTTTGCTGAATGATAAATGGTGCACATCATTTGTTCATTCCGTCTTGTTGTTATTTCACATATATTTTGCATCTTGTCGTCAAAATTAGTTGCTTTTGCTGAACTTAATGCCAGTCTTTGAAAATGCGTTGTTTTACCCTGTTGTGTACATAAGATAAACTGCAAACATATATACATATTTTTGAAGTTTGGTATATTACCCCACATTCAAAAATTATTAAAGTCTAAGAATAAAAGTTAGATAATTATAAAAATGATTACAATATTAACAAAAGTATTAAATGTATCAATAATTACAAATTACAAAATAATAAAAAATAATAAGTAAACTAAGGATGATATTGGTACCAATAGGGGTTCCAGGCATAACCATAAGTGCTATAGAATGCTTCGGCAGGGTCATACGTAGGATATGGTGGCTGCATCTCTATCGACCAAGGAGGGAAGATGGGTTTCGGTGTAGGAATATAGTTTCTACCTATATGTTGGCAATGAGCTATGATTTGGTTCTGATGAACTTGCCAATCTTCAAATGCTCTCTGTCTAGCATTTTCGTATTCCTGAGAAGCTATAAACCTATGCATTTCTTGCATCTCATTCCCCCCTCCTACATTACCTTGTTGCTGGTTTCTCTCCACCTGTGGATGTCTACCATGGTATCGTACTGCGGCGTTATTTCGCCTCTTCAAAACTTTCGCACCATGGTATACATTTAAACCTATAGTATCGCGGGGTTCCGGCTCTTCTAGTAATAATCCCCCCGACTTATATCCACACCGAGATATTCATCAATCAAAGTAATAAAAATACCACCTCCTATTATGCTATGTGGTCGCATCCCCCGAACCATAGCTGATAAATAATAACCCACACAATATGGTATACTTACAGCGCTTTGTGGGTCTCGAATACACATATGGTAAAACAAATCCTGTTCATTTACTTTTTCTTTGTTCTTACCCCTTTGTGTAATCGAATTAGCTAAAAACCTATGTATCACTCTTAATTCGGCTCTATCTATATCCAAATAAGAGTAATTTCCCCCTTTGAAACGGTGATGGCTTGTCATTTGACTCCACACACCGTGTGTATCAAAATTTTCATCTATCTTTCTACCGTTTAGTATCAATCCTCTACAATCGGCAGACGCTAATTCCTCAGGCGTATATATACGTAAAGCCTGAGCCATGTCCAGTAAAGACATGTGGCGCATCGAACCGCCTAACAAAAATCTAATAAAAGAACGATCGGTTAAACTAGCTACCCGATCATTCAACTCTATACTACATAACAATTCTTCACACCATACTTTATATACAGGTCTACGTATGGTGAATAAACATATCCAGTCATTAAAAGAAGAATTATCATACCTCTGTACAAGTAATTCCCTAATTGGCCCGGCCAATTCTACAGCTTCTAAGGGTCCCCATTCTATGACCCTCGGTACCTCAACAACCTTAGAATGAAGAGTATGCAAACCCCTTTGATATTTTGGATAATCTATCCAAAGTCTGTCAAATCTCAGGTTCGGGTGCAACTCTTCCAAATGCATATCGGAAAAGGTCATGACTGGATGAGGTACATCCTGCTTGTAGTAGTTATCCACCTCCTGTTGTTCCAAATTCTCAGCAGGAGCATTGCGGGCTTGGGATGAAGATTCACCCCTTTCATTCTGCAAAACACATCAAACACAATTTTTGTGCATCCAAATATGCATTAGTGTCAGCAAAATCATCAATCAAAATAATTACAATGACATTATCAATTTATATCAAACTTAAGCTTATTTTCACATTTTTATCAAATCTACACTTTTTCAAATAAGCATATACGAAAATGTTTGCCAAGTTCATAAGCATTCAACTCAAATAACATGTCAAAATAATCATTACTAGCAATTAAACAAGTCTCAAATGGCATTATCTTTCAAAAATCAAGTTCATGAATTTTAGACTTGAAAAAGTCCACTTTAATTCTCAAAATCATGTTTAGGCTCAAAGTTTGGATCATTTAACTACCTAGACATGTTACACTACTCAATTTAGCAACAATTCATGACAAAAATCGGCCATAACCTGTTTATATCAAAAAGCCCCAAATTTGCTCAAGAACACAAACCCTAGATTACTCAAAATTTGAAGTTTAAGGCTTCTAATCATGTTAAACAGCATCAATCTAGGTTATACAAGCATAATACATAAACAATTTAAGCCTAATTACACTAAAAAGCATCAAAATCAAATTGGGGAAAAATTTGCTCAAGAACACCAAATTTCGAATTAAATGGTGTTTAGGTGTAGAAATTTACCGTTTTTCTTGAGTAATTCTTAGATAGCATCCTTCTCAACATGATTTTAGCAAAAAATTTGGTGATTAACGGTTAAAAATTGGGATTTTTGGGGGTGTTTTTCGGGTTTTTCGGGTGCAGAATTCGCTGTGTTTTTGTTGTTTTGGGTTGGGGACTGATCTGTTCTGCAGTTATATTTTTTTTCGGTTTTTAGTCTCTCCGCGACTCGCGGGGATTTACCCTCCAAATTCCGCGACTCGCGGAGTTTTTTTTTTTTTTTTTTTGTTTTTAATTCTTTTTTATAAATAAAAGATATTTAATAAAGCTTATATTTTTATAAACTAAAATAAAAATAAAGAAACTTATAAAACTTAAATATTTAACAAAATCTTAAAAATACTTATATTTTTGTTTTTCTTTTTATATTTTTCGAATATTTAAAACGTATTTTTACAAAACGAATTTTAATAAAAGTAAACAAAAAATCTTTTTTTTTTTATATTAGCGTTGCGCTTCCGGATTTTAAGATGGTCCCCGGCAGCGGCGCCAAAAATACTTGATGTTATGCGAGGTGTATATAAAATAGCTTTATATTTTACTAGGAAAAACTATTAAATACGATACAATTTTACACAAGATATTTATTTATTTATAGAATTAATATACTTAAACCTTGCTACAACACTTATAGGCAGTGTACCTAATCGTACAGTAGTGTAGTTTTTAGTAAGTCCGGTTCGTTCCACAGAGAAATCTTTAAACAAAGCTCAACGCTATATTAGTTTACTTTTATAAAAATACAAACATATATATAAGTAATATTATTATTATAAAGGGGGGTTTTTTACCGTTTAAGGACCGGTTTGTCGATTTTAAGACTTTAGTCGCAGTTAAAACCTAATGTAAAATATTAAATAAATAAAAGACTTAAATTAAAACTTAAAGTAAATAACGATAATGAAATTGCGAATAATAAAAGTGCGATAAACTTGCGATAATTAAAAAGTACGATAATTAAAAGTGCGATTAAACAACAATAAATAAAAGTGCGATAATTAGAAGTGCAATTAAATATAAAATAAAGGAAATTAAATATGAAATAAAAGAATTATGCTTATTTAAACTTCCGTAATCATGATGTTTGACGTGTTGATTTTAGTTTTATGCCCATGGGTTAATTGTCCTTTGTCCTGGATTATTTAATATGTCCGTCTGGTTTTTGTCCATAACAGTCCATCAGTCATAAATATAAAGTGCGAGTGTCCTCATCAAATTATTCTTATACCCGAAGTTAAATATTCCAACTAATTGGGGATTCGAATTGTAACAAGGTTTTAATACTTTGTTTAATGAATACACCAGGTTATCGACTGCGTGTAAACCAAGGTTTTACTACTTTGTTAACAATTACACCAATTACCCTTGAATGTAATTTCACCCCTGTTTTAATTATTCTAGTGGCTATTAATCCATTCCCGTGTCCGGTTAAATGAACGATTATTCGTACGTATAAATACCCCGTCCATCGTGTCCGATTGAGTGTATATGGTAATTTATAGGGACGCCCAATTGTAAATCTTTATATTAACATTAACAAACTTTCATTTAGTTAAACAAATATAAAGTCCATTAATAGCCCATAGTCTAATTTCCACAAGTGCCGTTCTTTTGTCCAAACCCCAATTATGGTACAAAGCCCAATTACCCAATTTTAGTAATTAGCCCAACATCATGATTACTTCGTTTTAAATAAGCATAATAATAACTTAGCTACGAGACATTAATATAAAAAGGTTGAACATAACTTACAATGATTAAAAATAGCGTAGCGTTACACGGACAGAATTTCGACTTACACCCTTACAACATTCGCTAACATACCCTTATTATTAGAATTATAATTAAAATTAAAATTAAAATATAAATTATATATATATATTTTACGTATATATGAGAGAAGAGAGAAATAGAATATGAAAAATGATCAGAATTCGGTTTGCTTTATAGCCAGAGTTGATTTTTGGGGCTCCGCGACTCGCGGCAAAATCCTATTCAAACTCCGCGAGTCGCGGAGAATGTATTTACAGCTCACACCCTTGGAGTTTCTCTGCCGACGGTTTTATAATATATATATATAATATATATATAATTAATATAATTAATTATATATTATATTATATTTATATGCATAGTTAACTTGTAATTTTTAGTCCGTTGCGTCGAGCGTTAAGAGTTGACTCTGGTCCCGGTTCCTGATTTTCGAACGTCCTTGCGTACAATTTTATATTTTGTATTTTGCGTTTTGAATCTTGTACTCTTGTAATTTCGAGACGTTTCTTATCAATAATTGGAACCTCTTTGATTGTCTTTTGTACTTTTGAGCTTTTTGGTCGTTTGCGTCTTCAATTCGTCGAATCTGTCTTTTGTCTTCACCTTTTATTATTTAAACGAATATCACTTGTAAATAGAACAATTGCAACTAAAAGCTTGTCTTTCTTGAGGAATAATGCTATGAAATATATGTTCGTTTTTAGCATTATCAACAACCGTTATGTATATATATGACCGTTGTACCGTTGTTAATTAATGTTAACGACTGTTATGTTGCCGTTGTATTAAAATAATTTTAATAAAAGAATTTAATTAGTATAAATACGGAGATAAAAATAAACGTATTATGTATAACTAATAGTTTTAAGAATAAACATTAGTATGCAATAAATAAATGTAAGTAACCAGAAATAAATATTAGATAACATAAATGTAAATGTTAGTATTCAGAAATAAATGTTAGATAACATAAATGTAAATGTTAGTATTCAGAAATAAATGTTAGATAACATAAATGTAAATTAGGCGACAGTGTCGACCATATATTATTTAGGCGGTATAACCGACCATATATTATTTAGGTGGCAGAGCCAACCATATTATAAATGTTGAGATAATCGTGCTGATAACGTGTTAAAATTTAGGAGTTTATAACTACCTTTAGTGACGTGTTATAATTCAGTAGGCTTATAACTACCTTTAGTGACGTGTTATAATTCAGTAGGCTTATAACTACCTTTAGTGACTGGCTTTTGGCTATAAACTATTAATGATTATTAAAGAGAGAAGAGGGAATATATCTTTATGTATATATGTAAAAATTGGTGTGTAATTGGTGATCACATTTAGGTACATATATATACTACAAATATTTACTATTGTAGAGTAGAAAAATTGGCATCCATTCATACTATACATTCACGGACTCTTGTCCACTTGAATTATTGTCCACTTGATGAATTATTGATAGATATATAACAGATATGATGTAGTTAGTTAGGGTGCTCCCAACGCTCCGCCCAGGAGCTCCGCCCAGCCAGGGCGCCGATGGCACGAAGGCCGCCCAGCTCCCGCCCACGATGTCGCCCAGATGCTCCGTCCCCCGTTTCGTCCATATTGAGCATATTTGTGGACGAGTTTTGGTGTATTTGTTGATGATGATTAATTTATTATTTATTAATTTTGGTTGGAGATGAAATTGGATTCATTTTCATGGCTCCAGCAAGGGTTTAGGTATATGTTTATGTAAAGATGAAGATGAAGAAAAGAACCATATATTTTTTTTTTAATTTAATGGTGGTCCATATATATTAAAGGTTGGGTATAGCCGTATAGCGTATACGGAGTACATATTTATCTTATCTTATTTTTTTAATAATTAATCTAATTAATTTTTAAGTTTAAATTAATAATAATAATTAAAAATTATAATATTAATATTAATAATAATAAAAGTATTTTTAATTTAATTAAAAAAAATAAAATATGGAAGGAGGATGATGTTATGCGAGGTGTATATAAAATAGCTTTATATTTTAGCAGGAAATACTATTAAATACGATACAATTTTACACAAGATATTTATTTATTTAGAGAATGGATATACTTAAACCTTGCTACAACACTTATAGGCAGTGTACCTAATCGTACAGTAGTGTAGTTTTTAGTAAGTCCGGTTCGTTCCACAGGGAAAATCTTTAAACAAAGCTTAACGCTATATTAGTTTACTTTTATAAAAATACAAATATATATATAAGTAATATTATTATTATAAAGGGGGGTTTTTACCGTTTAATGACCGGTTTGTCGATTTTAAAACTTTAGTCGCAGTTAAAAACAAATGTAAAATAATAAATAAATACAAGACTTAATTTAAAGCGTAAAGTAAATAACGATAATGAAATTGCGAATAATAAAAGTGCGATAAAATAAACTTGCGATAATTAAAAAGTACGATAATTAAAAGTGCAATTAAATACAATAACAATAAAAATGCGATAATTAGAAGTGCAATTAAATATAAAATAAAGGAAATTAAATATGAAATAAAAGAATTATGCTTATTTAAACTTCCGTAACCATGATGTTTGACGTGTTGATTTTAGTTTTATGCCCCTGGGTTAATTGTCCTTTGTCCTGGATTATTTAATATGTCCGTCTGGTTTTTGTCCATAACAGTCCATCAGTCATAAATATAAAGTGCGAGTGTCCTCGTCAAATTATCCTTATACCCGAAGTTAAATATTCCAACTAATTGGGGACTTAAACTGTAACAAGATTTTAATACTTTGTTTAATAATTACACCAGGATGTCGACTGAGTGTAACCCAAGGTTTTAATATTTTGTTATCAATTATACCAAGTGTCCTTGTACATAATTTCACCCCTGTTTTAATTATTCTAGTGGCTATTAATCCATTCCCATGTCCGGTTAAATGAACGATTATTTTTACATATAAATACCCCGCCCATCGTGTCCGATCGAGTGTAAATGGTTATTTATAGGGACGCCCAATTGTAAATCTTTATATTAACATTAACAAACTATCATTTAGTTAAACAAATATAAAGCCCATTAATAGCTCATAGTCTAATTTCCACAAGTGTCGTTCTTTTGTCCAAACCCCAATTATGGTACAAAGCCCAATTACCCAATTCTAGTAATTAGCCCAACATCATGATTACTTCGGATTAAATAAGCATAATAATAACTAAGCTACGAGACATTAAATTACAAAGGTTGAACATAACTTACAATGATTAAAAATAGCGTAGCGTTACACGGACATAATTTCGACTTACACCCTTACAACATTTGCTAACATACCCTTATTATTAGGATTTAAAATTAAAATTAAAATTAAAATATAAATTATATATATATATTTACGTATATATTGAGAGAGAGATAGATTATGGATTATGAAAATGATCAGAATTCGTTTGCTTTTATAGGAATTTTCGTCCAGATAATCTCCGCGACTCGCGGTACATTTGGCCTTCGAACTCCGCAAGTCGCGGAGTTCATTTTTACAGGTCATTCATCCTTGGCTCTTTGTTTGCCGACGATTTTAAATATTAATATAATATATATATAATTTTTAAGAATTATTTATATATTATATTATATTCATGTGCATAGTTGACTTGTAATTTTTAGTCCGTTGCGTCGAGCGTTGAGAGTTGACTCTGGTCCCGGTTCTGGATTTTCGAACGTCCTTGCGTACAATTTAATATCTTGTACTTTGCGTTTTGAATCTTGTACTCTTGTAATTTCGAGACGTTTCTTATCAATAATTGGAACCTCTTTGATTGTATTTTGTACTTTTGAGCTTTTTGGTCGTTTGCGTCTTCAATTCGTCAAATCTGTCTTTTGTCTTCACCTTTTAATATTTAAACGAATATCACTTGTAAATAGAATAATTGCAACTAAAAGCTTGTCTTTCTTGGGGAATAATGCTATGAAATATATGTTCGTTTTTAGCATTATCAAATATTCCCACACTTGAGCGTTGCTTGTCCTCATGCAATATCGTCTTGAAATACTAGAATCACTTCTTTATTCTTCACACTTTGTACATCAGTGATTTCTATACGGCAGTATAAACAATGGTAGTAACGATATGGTTTACAGTCCCACATGACTATAAAAATTTAGATCCATTAAGGAAATTGGATCTTTATGAAAACATTTGATCTTTTGAAAATTAAATCTAGCTTTTACCCTAGATAAGTTTTCCGGAATAACCCTTCACCGGTGTTTGCAAAATATTTTTGTGGGTTTGGTGGGTTTCAGATTTGAAAATTTTAGCTCAAAACTTATGGTTTTGTGTCACCCACTTGCTAACCTTGTATTTGGAAAGCAACACGTCCAGTTTACTTGTCCCGTATATTACCTTTCGGTAAACTATGTTCCGGTTGTAAAGGAAAGCGTTGAACAAGCAACTGTTAAGGCAATGTCCCCTGACATGCTTTTAATTATGGTCTATAACGTGTCGGACGCAATTACTATCCTTGGTAGGAGCAATAGTAAAGCTCACCCTTATAATTTTTCGGTCTGGCACAAGGTCCTGTCCTTGACCATGCTATGCAACCACCGTTCTTACGGTTGACACCCGATTTGGTTCAGGTGACCTAATGAATTCCAGGTGAATTCCTAGGATTTTACGTTCAATGGTAATGAACGCATTGAAAATGGGTTTTTAGAAAACAAATCGGTTTGTAATTTTATCAAAATATTTTCTCGTTCAAGCTCGAGTTTAGATATCATTGAATTCCATGAGTTTGAATTCTCAATCTTTAAGGTCAATCTCTAGGATTGAGTAATATCAGGCTTAAAAGCTGATTTTTAATCTTTAAGGAGATTATCCTTTCTGGGGATCTGATTCATTAGTCTTATCCAGCTAATTTGCACGGTGCCCCCCATTGTACGAGATAAATCCTTCTCATGGTTAGGATAAATCTGACCACTTGGCGACCCTGTTTAATGCTGAGGTCCGTGGATTTCCTGCTGATTTTAGTGATGACTTTTCTAGATTTTTCGTCAACCTACAGCTGGTCTGGACGACAACTTCTTGACCTAAATCAAGAAGCGAGTGTCTTTTTCGGAAGACTTTACTTCCTTTTAATGATGGAATTGATTCATCGTATAGATCCATCTTTCTTACAGTAAATCAGGTAAAAAAAATTTAGTTTAGTCCAAAGCAAAAGTATTTTCAGTTATTTGTACAAAAATATGTGACATATGTTTTGAATAACTTGGAGAATTTTCCCACACTTGGCTTTTATTTTCCTTTTTATTGTCCTCTATTCCATTTTAAATGAATTTTAACATTTTGGTTTGTTTCTCAATTTATGTCCTTTTCGAGGTAACAATAATTTCGGTGTTAAAACCTAGTTTTATCGTTCATAAATATGTATAAACATGATTTTGAGTTCATTTAATTGAAAATTTTGAAAAAGTTTACTAGAATTGGGTAGTCAGTATATAAGACTAGGGCTGTTCTTTATTATCAGAGAGCACTAGATTCTAATACGACTACTACTTTACTAGTATTTTTAATGGTATCCAAGTGTTTATGATAAAAATTTTTAAAAAATCCGAAAGAATTTAACCCCTTCCCACACTTAAGATCTTGCAATGCCCTCATTTGCAAGAAATCAGTAACAATTTAAATTATTGAGGGTAATTTGTGTGAAAATGATTAAATTTTACCAAAGTTTCCAAATATATTGGCGTTTGTTTGCTGAATGATAAATGGTGCACATCATTTGTTCATTCCGTCTTGTTGTTATTTCACATATATTTTGCATCTTCTCGTCAAAATTAGTTGTTTTTGCTGAACTTAATGCCAGTCTTTGAAAATGCATTGTTTTACCCTGTTGTGTACATAAGATAAACTGCATACATATATACATATTTTTGAAGTTTGGTATATTACCCCACATTCAAAAATTATTAAAATCTAAGAATAAAAGTTAGAAAATTATAAAAACTATTACAATATTAACATAAGTATTAAACGTATCAACATTACAAATTACAAAATAAATAAAACTAAGTAGACTAGGGATGATACTGATACCAGTAGGGGTTCCATGCATAACCATAGGTGCTATAAAATGCTTCGGCTGGGTTATACGTAGGATACGGTGGTTGAATCTCTATAGACCAGGGAGGGAATATGGGCTTTGGAGTAGGAATATAGTTTCTACCTATATGTTGGAAATAAGCTATGATTTGGTTTTGATGAACTTGCCAATCTTCAAATGCTCTTTGTCTAGCATTTTCGTACTCCTGTGTTGCTATAAACCTTTGCATTTCTTGCATTTCATTTCCCCCTCCTACATTACCTTGCTGTTGGTTTCTCTCAACCTGTGGATGTCTACCATGGTATTGTACTGCGGCGTTATTTCGCCTCTTCAAAACTTTCGCACCATGGTATACATTTAAACCTATTGTATCGCGGGGTTCTGGTTCTTCGACTAATAATCCCCCCCGACTTATATCCACACCGAGATATTCAGCAATCAAAGTAATAAATATACCACCTCCTATTATGCTATGCGGTCTCATCCCCCTAACCATAGCTGATAAATAATAACCCATACAATAAGGTATACTTACAGCGCTTTGTGGGTATCGAATACACATATGGTAAAACAAATCCTGTTCATTTACCTTTTCCTTGTTCTTACCTCTTTGTGTAATCGAATTAGCTAAAAACCTATGAATTACTCTTAATTTAGCTCTATCTATATCTAAATAAGAGTAATTTCCCCCTTTGAATCGGTGATGGCTTGTCATTTGACTCCATACACCATGTGTATCAAAATTTTCATCTATCTTTCTACCATTTAGTATCAACCCTCTACAATCGGCAGATGCTAACTCCTCAGGCGTATATATACGTAAAGCCTGAGCCATGTCTAGTAAAGACATGTGGCGCATCGAACCTCCTAACAAAAATCTAATAAAAGATCGATCGGTTAAACTAGCTACCCGATCATTTAATTCTATACTACACAATAATTCTTCACACCATACTTTATATACAGGTCTACGCATGGTGAATAAACGTACCCAGTCGTTAAAAGTAGAATTACCATACCTCTGTGCAAGTAATTCCCTAATTGGCCCGGCCAATTCTACAGCTTCTAATGGTCCCCATTCTATGACCCTAGGTACCTCAACAACTTTAGAATGAAGAGTATGCAAACCCCTTTGGTATTTTGGATAATCTATCCAAAGTCTGTCAAATCTCAGGTTCGGGTGCAAATCTTCCAAGTGCATATCAGAAAATGTCATGACTGGATGAGGTATATCTTGTTTGTAGTAGTTATCCACCTCCTGTTGTTCCGCATTCTCAGCAGAAGCATTGCGAGCTTGGGATGAAGATTCACCCCTTTCAGTCTGCAAAACACATCAAACACAATTTTTGTGCATCCAAATATGCATTAGTGTCAGCAAAATCATCAATCAAAATAATTACAATGACATGATCAATTTATATCAAACTTAAGCTCATTTTCATATTTTTATCAAATCTACACTTTTTCAAATAAGCATATACGAAAATGTTCGCCAAGTTTATAAGCATTTAACTCAAATAACATGTCAAAATAATCATTACTAGCAATTAAACAAGTTTCAAATGGCATTATCTTTCAAAAATCAAGTTCATGAATTTTAGACTTGAAAAAGTCCACTTTAATTCTCAAAATCATGTTTAGGCTCAAAGTTTGGATCATTTAACTACCTAAACATGTTACACTACTTAATTTAGCAACAATTCATGACAAAAATCGGCCATAACCTGTTTATATCAAAAAGCCCCAAATTGCTCAAGAACACAAACCCTAGATTACTCAAAATTTGAAGTTTAAGGCTTCTAATCATGTTAAATAGCATCAATCTAGGTTATACAAGCATAATACATAAACAATTTAAGCATAATTACACTAAAAAGCATCAAAATCAAATTGGGGAAAAAATTGCTCAAGAACACTAATTTTCGGATTAAATGGTGTTTAGGTGTAGAAATTTACCGTTTTTCTTGAGTAATTCCTTGATAGCATCCTTCTCAACATGATTTTAGTAAAAGATTTGATGATTAACGGTTAAAAATTGTGATTCTGGGGGTGTTTTCTCGGATTTTTGCGTAGTATTTTCGGGTTTTATTTGTGTTGTGGTGTGCAAATGAACTGCTCTTTACATTTTTATTTTTTTTCTGGGTTTTGGTCCCTCCGCGAGTCGCGGTGTTTGAACCTTCAAACTCCGCGAGTCGCGGAGTTTTTTTTTCTTTTCTTAAACATCTTATACTAATTAAAACAATTAAGTAATTAATTTTAAAATTTTGTTTCCCTTGTTATTTAGGACGAGGTCGTTTCGGATCGATGTCCTAGTCCGTCCTTCGACAAAATTTTAAAATTTGTCTTTCTGTAGCGATTGTTTTAAAAGCTAAGATTTTTTTTTTATTGTTTTTGGCATATTTTAATTCAATAAGATTAAAAATAATGATAATAAAAGTTCTCGTCCCTCCCTTGGGTAAAGCAATTTCGGTTCAAAGACCTAGTCTTCAACTTACGACGAATTTTAAAAATCATATTTTTAACTTAATGAGATAAAGTAAATTTTTATTTTTAAATTCACACAACTTAAATATAAAATTCAAAATTAATATTAAAAATTCACACCAAACTTAAAATTTGAGATGTATAAAATTAAAAATTCATATTTTAAAATTAAAAATTTACACCAAACTTAATTTAAAAATTCATATTATAAATTCACACCAAACTTATATTAATTTTTCAAATATTTACAATTTTAAATATATTGATTTTACAAAGTTTACAATATTAATTTAAGATTTATATATTAATTTTAAAAACATGGTAAAAATAAAATTAAAAATCTTTTTGGCTTTTTATCCCACTTTAATCAATCAAATATTATCAAAAATATGCGCCCCTCTTTTCGGTAAAGTAATTTCGGTTCTAAGACCTAATTTAACTCATGACGAATTTTTGAAATATTTTGGGTTGATTGATTAAAGATATTTATACCTTAAGAATAAACGTTAAATTTCGTAGTGATGTAATAAATCTTTGAATGATATCAATAATTTCGGTCGCCAAACCTAATTTTATTCAATACCAATTTAATACTTTATAGCGAACAAATTAGCTTTTACTATCAAAAGGTTAAAAATAAAAATAAAAAAAATAAAAACTGTACAAACATACCTGTGAAATAGATTTCTTAGTTATATGATCTATCCCATTCATAAGATAGTCGGTTTAATTGGTTTTCCATGGCTACATAGGCGTAACCTCGAGCATTCAGTGTTTTTTCTTCTAAACATATGAACGGTCCGTCTCTGCATAAAGTAACAAATTCGGTGTTTGAATAGGTTTGATTATTTGAACATTTACCTCCATGTGACCATTTTCCGCATTTGTGACATCTTTCTAGGTGTCGTGCTCTTCTTTTCACTGCGGATTTTGATTTCCCTTTACCAAATTGTAACTTATTATCTTCGCATCTGGATTCTTTTCTTACTCCGTCCAATCTTTCTCTGATTACTGATACTTTTTCACTCGGTAGTGTGTCATTATTACGTTTAGTGATCAAAGCGTGTAGCATTAGACCATGGTTTAGTTCACAGGCAGTCTTCATTTTGTAAAAACCTAAAAAAAAATAAAAATTCAGAATGGGAGGAGAAGACTAGTTCTTTAGGGTCTGCTAGGGAAAGACCATTCGGGTTCCATTTTCGAGAACTACACGAAAACAGACAATCTAACTCTAACAGAAATACATATTATCCTTTAAAGACTTGATTCTCCCCACACTTAGTTAGCTGTGGTGTCGAAATTGTGATTAACTTCGTTGTCAACTTCCATCGGACCATGTATGTAATGTTTAACTCTGTGACCATTAACTTTAAATTCAATCCCATTTGGATTTATTAATTCTATCGTTCCGTATGGGAAAACTCTTTTGACTATGAATGGTCCAGACCATCTTGATTTCAATTTTCCAGGAAATAGCTTGAATCGTGAATTGAAAAGAAGAACTCTGTCTCCTTCTTTAAATTCTTTTAAACTTCTGATTCTTTTATCATGCCATTTCTTCGTTTTTTCTTTATAGATTAATGAATTTTCGTATGCTTCATGTCTTAATTCTTCTAATTCGTTTAGTTGACTTAATCGTAGATGTCTGGCTTCATGTAAATCAAGATTACATGTCTTCAAAGCCCAAAATGCTTTGTGTTCAATTTCTACTGGAAGATGACATGCTTTTCCATAAACAAGTCTAAAAGGTGTGGTTCCAATTGGAGTTTTATAGGCTGTTCTAAAAGCCCAGAGTGCATCCTCCAATTTAATCGACCATTCCTTCGGATTTAATCCTACGGTTTTCTCTAGAATACGTTTTAAAGCTCGGTTTGTATTTTCAACTTGTCCACTTGTTTGTGGATGATATGCGGTGGAGATTTTATGAGTTACTCCATATCTTTTAAGAACTTTCTCAAGTTGATTATTACAGAAATGAGTACCCCGATCACTTATTAAAGCTTTCGGTGTTCCAAACCTTGCAAAAAGATGTTTTAAAACGTTGACTACAACTCGTGCATCGTTAGTTGAGAGAGCTTGTGCTTCCGCCCATTTAGATACATAATCAATGGCTACGAGTATATATAGATTATTATGAGATTTTGGAAATGGACCCATAAAGTCAATACCCCAAATGTCAAATACTTCGCATACTTGAATGACATTTTGTGGCATTTCATCACGTTGACTTATTTTTCCGGCCCTTTGACAAGCATCACAGGATTTGCAAAGAAGGTGTGAGTCTTTGTAAATTGTAGGCCAATAGAATCCAGCATCATAAACTTTTCTTGCTGTTAGTTGAGGCCCATAATGCCCTCCTGTTGGTCCTGTGTGACAATGGTTTAAAATTTTACTAGCTTCATCTCCAAATACACATCGGCGTATTATTCCATCGGGACAACTTTTAAACAGATGTGGATCTTCCCAAAAATAGTGTTTTATATCACTGAAGAATTTCTTTCGTTTTTGGTACGATAATCCTTTTTCAAGGAATCCACAAACTAAGTAGTTTGCATAGTCTGCAAACCATGGTATTTCTTTATAATCTATCTTCAATAGATATTCATCAGGAAAGTTGTCTTGTATGGCCGATTCATTTAGAACTTCTAATTCGGAATTTTCAAGACGAGAAAGATGATCAGCGGCGAGATTTTCTGCTCCTCTTTTATCTCGGATTTCAATATCAAACTCTTGTAAGAGTAAGATCCAACGGATTAATCTTAGTTTAGCATCTTGTTTCGAAAATAGGTATCTAAGAGCAGAATGGTCGGTATAGACCACCATTTTTGCTAGAACGAGATATGATCGAAATTTGTCAAACGCAAAGACAATAGCAAGGAGTTCTTTTTCAGTAGTTGTATAGTTCGTTTGTGCTCCTTGTAACGTCTTACTAGCATAATATATAGGTTGAAATCGTTTTTCAATCCTTTGTCCTAAAACGGCTCCCATTGCAAAATCACTTGCATCGCACATTAGTTCAAATGGTAGATTCCAATTTGGTGTTATCATGATCGGCGCATTAGTGAGTTTCTCCTTAAGAATATTAAAAGATTTGATACATTCATCTGAAAAGATGAATGGAGCATCCTTTTCTAGGAGTTTATTCATAGGAGTGGCAATTTTAGAAAAATCTTTTATGAAACGTCGGTAAAAACCGGCATGCCCTAGAAAACTCCTAACTCCTCTAACATTGGTGGGATGTGGAAGTTTAGCAATTACATCTACTTTAGCTCTATCCACTTCAATTCCTTCTTTTGAAATTTTATGTCCAAGAACGATGCCCTCTTTAACCATGAAATGGCATTTCTCCCAATTAAGTACTAGATTTGATAGTTCGCATCTAATAAGCATTCGTTCCAGATTAACTAGACATGATTCAAATGTATCACCGAAGACTGAAAAGTCATCCATGAAAACTTTCATGCATTCTTCTATCATGTCATGAAAAATCGCCATCATACACCTTTGAAAGATTGCAGGGGCGTTGCAAAGTCCAAATGGCATGCGTTTGTAAGCAAAAGTACCATAAGGGCACATGAATGTGGTTTTATCTTGATCTTCGGGTGCTATTGGAATTTGAAAATATCCGGAAAATCCATCTAGAAAACAATAGTAACTATTTCCGGCTAATCTTTCCAACATTTGATCTATGAAAGGTAAGGGAAACTGATCTTTTCTGGTGGCGTCATTTAATTTTCTATAATCAATACACACACGCCATCCTGTTACAGTCCTAGTAGGAATAAGCTCATTTTTCTCATTTGTAATGACAGTCATGCCATCCTTCTTAGGCACGCATTGAACTGGGCTTACCCATGGACTATCAGAAATTGGATAAATTAAACCTGCATCTAGCAGTTTAATAATCTCTTTCTTAACTACATCTTGCATATTAGGATTTAGTCTTCGTTGGCGTTGCACATACGTTTTATGACCTTCTTCCATAAGGATTTTATGTGTGCAATACGAAGGACTTATTCCTTTAATATCATGAATCTTCCATGCAATGGCTGGTTTATGAGCTTTCAACACAGAAATGAGTTGTGATTTCTCATTTTCAGTAAGAGAAGACGATATTATTACAGGTAATTCAGATTCACCATGTAAATAAGCGTATTCCAAATGGTTTGGAAGTGGCTTTAATTCTAATTTCGGTGGTTCTTTTATCGATGATTTATATCGATATCTGTCTTCTTCTTTTAGCATTTGAATTTCTTCTGTTGTTGGTTCATATCCATTAGCTATAAGTGTAGCTAACATTTCAACTTCATCAATTGGTTCATTACCTTCTCCTAAAGAACATTCTCCTGTTCCTTGTAATTCTGGAAATTCTTCTAATAATTCTGCATGTGCATCTATAGTTTGAATATAATAACATGTATCATCTGCAGATTGTGGTTGTTGCATTGCTCTATCAACTGAAAAGGTAACACTCTCATCCTCTATACTTAGGGTCAATTTCTTACCGAACACGTCTATCATTGCTTTAGCCGTGTTTAAGAATGGTCTTCCTAATATGAGAGGAACGTGAGAATCTTCTTCCATGTCCAGAACAACAAAATCTACTGGAAATACTAAAGTACCAACTTTAACTAGCATGTTCTCCATTATCCCTCTAGGATATTTTATTGATCTATCGGCTAGTTGTATGCTTATTCTGGTTGGTTTCAATTCTCCAAGGTCTAGTTTAGCGTATAGTGAATATGGCATTAGATTTATACTAGCACCTAAGTCTGCCAATGCTTCTATTGAACTAAGACTACCCAGAAAACATGGAATTGTGAAACTTCCTGGATCAGATAATTTTTCTGGTATCTTATTCAACAGCACTGCTGAACAATTAGCATTCATGGTAACAGCCGAGAGTTCTTCCATTTTCTTTCTATTTGAGATTAGATCTTTCAAGAATTTAGCATATCTAGGCATTTCTGAAATCACATCAATGAAAGGAAGATTTACATTTATCTGTTTAAACATATCCAAGAATTTAGATTGCTCGGCTTCAAGTTTCTCTTTCTTCATTTTACTCGGGTAAGGAAGTGGTGGTTGGTATGGTTTAACATAAGGTTTATCCTTAATTGTGTTATCTTCATTAACCTTCTCAACTACCGGTTCTGTTTCCTTATCTTGTTCAGGTTGTGGTTCTTGTGGAGTAGGAATAGCTTCATCAGAAGTTACAGGTATTTCAGGTGGTTTAAGTGTTGTACCACTTCTTGTGGTAATGGCTTTAGCTGTTTCATTCCGGGGGTTAGTATTTGTATCACTAGGTAGACTTCCCGGTTTTCTTTCACCTATTAACCTTGCTAGGTTACTTACTTCTTGTTCCAGATTTTGAATAGAAGCTTGTTGATTTCTAAATGCTTGAGCATTTTGTTCATTAGTTTGTTTTTGAGATGTGAAAAACTGCGTTTGAGTTTCTACTAGCTTCGTCATCATATCTTCTAAATTCGGCTTTTTATCATCGGTTTGTTGTGGTGGTTTGTTTTGAAAATTAGGTCTTTGCTGGTTGTAAGTATTATTGGATACTTGTTGATTGCTAGGACCTTGTTGGTTGTTGTATGGAATATTTCGGTTATAATTCTGGTTTTGATTGTAAATCGGTCTTGGCGGTTGATAATTATTCTGATAATTATTTCCAGGCCTTTGGTTTATGTATGAAATATTCTCTCTTTGTTCCATTGTTAATTCAATACTGAGACAATCTTTTGTCAAATGTGGTCCTCCACACTGCTCACAACTAATTCGTATTGAGTGAATATCCTTAGTCATCTTTTCCATTCGTCTCTCGACAGCATCTATCTTTGCGGAAATGGAATCTAAGTCATGGCTAGAATCGGATCTAGCTGCTTTAGATGATCTAACGATATCTTTTTCTTGGTGCCACTCGTGTGAGTGGGAAGCAGTGTTATCAATAATTTTATAAGCATCAGTTTCGGTTTTCTTCATAATAGAACCACCAGCTGCTATATCTATGTCTTTCCTTGTAGTGATGTCGCATCCTTGGTAGAATATTTGTACTATTTGACAGGTATCTAAACCATGTTGCGGACATCCTCTTAACAACTTTCCAAATCTAGTCCACGCCTCATATAGAGTTTCATTCGGCTTCTGTGTGAATGTAACAATTTCTCCTTGAAGTCTTACGGCTTTAGATGCAGGAAAGAATTGTTTAAGAAATTTTTCAACTAAAACGTCCCATGTATCAATCGCCCCTTCAGGTAACGATTCCAACCAATCTTTGGCTTCTCCCTTTAAAGTCCAGGGAAATAACATGAGATATATCTGTTCATCCTCTACTTCTCGGATTTTAAATAGTGTGCAGATCCTATTAAAGGTACGTAGATGTTCATTTGGATCTTCCTTCGGCGCACCACTAAATTGGCATTGATTAGTCACCATGTATAGAATTTGTCCTTTGATTTCATAATCTGGCGCATTAATGTCTGGATGAGTAATTGCGTGACCTTGGCCAGTGCGTTTAGCTCTCATTTTGTCTTCCATACTTAATGGTTCTGTTACTTCCATAATTGAATTTGTTGAATCGGAATCACTAGAGGATTCTGATTTAATGGTTCGTTCCTCAACAGTCTCTGTTTGAATGATTGGTGGTTCCGGAGGAAAGTTTAGTGGTTCAGGATCTACGAATCGTCCCTGAATATTCTCCGGATTCTCAATTGTGAGGTCGGGTTCAAAAAATGAATTATCAACGGCGACAATATTAGTTAGATGTCTTGATCTAGTTACAGGTGGTGAACGTACAAAAGGTGATGAACGTCTTGCTCGGTGCATTCACTGAATATCCTATTAGTTTTTAAAAGGAAAGAAAAATTATAATAAGTTATCCAATCAATAGACTTTTTTGATTTTGCCCACGTTTCGAATAGCCAAAAGATGCAGCAGAGGGGCAGGATTCGTTTGGTCTCAATATAATTGAGGACTGTTTGGCTCCAATAACCCGGTCCACGTACAAATTCAACTATTACTACGAACCAGAAAATTTTGATGTCTATCAATTTAACCACTTAAAATAAATTTTCGTAATTTTAAGAAATTTAGATAAGAAGTAGAATAAAAATCTATGTCCTAAAACTAGAATAGCGAGAAATAAGAAAGAAAAAGAGTTCGTCGAAAAAGAAAAATGGTTGAAAAATAAAAGGTGACGAAAAAATAAAAGAAACTTATAACACTTAAAAACACTTGACTAACCTAACCTTATTACTACAACTAAATTATAATCGCAAATTGAGATTACTAATTGGAATGATAATTGATACATAGGTAAAAGTCGTCTAAAAATATTAAAGCTTACAGGAAAAACTAAATCCCAAATGGAAATAACTTAAAAAGAAACTAAAACTTAAAAAGGCGTCGCAAAATTCTAAAGTACCTAAATCTTAGTCTAAAGAAAAAGCACTTAAGGAATTCTACGGCAAAGCCTAAAAATCTAGAAGTAAAAATAACTATGGCAAAAACTAAGTTTAAAACTAAATATGAGCTAAAAATACAAATATTACGCTAAAACGATTAAAAAGGGATAAAATATAAAAATATACAAAAAGTTGTAAAAAGTACAATTTTTATAAAAATATTATTTTTATATTAATTATTTATTAAAACTATTAATTTTATATTTTATTAAACTAATTAAAACAAAATAAACTAATAAAAACTAAATATTATAATAAATATACCCTAATTAGGGTTTAAGTTTAAATATAATTAATAAAAACCCGTAATTAATGCTGCTACGGCTTCTGTGTACCCGTGTCAGACTGTCTCCGCGAGTCGCGGTATTCGAGGCTGCAAACTCCGCGAGTCGCGGGGTTCCAAAATTCAACTCTGGTACAGTTTTTTAATTCGATGTTTTTTTTTATAAACACAAAATATTTAAATAAAACTTATATTTTTATAAAATAAAAATAAAGAAACTTTATAAAACTTAAATATTTAACAAACTCTTAAAAATATTTATATTTTTGTTTTCTTTTTATATTTTCGAATAATAAAAAATGTATTTTTTACAAAAACGTATTTTTATAAAAGTAAACTAAAAATGAAAATCTTTTTTTTTATTTAGCGTTGCACTTCCGGATTTTAAGCTAGATTGGTCCCCGGCAGCGGCGCCAAAAATACTTGATGTTATGCGAGGTGTATATAAAATAGCTTTATATTTTAGCAGGAAATACTATTAAATACGATACAATTTTACACAAGATATTTATTTATTTAGAGAATGGATATACTTAAACCTTGCTACAACACTTATAGGCAGTGTACCTAATCGTACAGTAGTGTAGTTTTTAGTAAGTCCGGTTCGTTCCACAGGGAAAATCTTTAAACAAAGCTTAACGCTATATTAGTTTACTTTTATAAAAATACAAATATATATATAAGTAATATTATTATTATAAAGGGGGGTTTTTACCGTTTAATGACCGGTTTGTCGATTTTAAAACTTTAGTCGCAGTTAAAAACAAATGTAAAATAATAAATAAATACAAGACTTAATTTAAAGAGTAAAGTAAATAACGATAATGAAATTGCGAATAATAAAAGTGCGATAAAATAAACTTGCGATAATTAAAAAGTACGATAATTAAAAGTGCAATTAAATACAATAACAATAAAAATGCGATAATTAGAAGTGCAATTAAATATAAAATAAAGGAAATTAAATATGAAATAAAAGAATTATGCTTATTTAAACTTCCGTAACCATGATGTTTGACGTGTTGATTTTAGTTTTATGCCCATGGGTTAATTGTCCTTTGTCCTGGATTATTTAATATGTCCGTCTGGTTTTTGTCCATAACAGTCCATCAGTCATAAATATAAAGTGCGAGTGTCCTCGTCAAATTATCCTTATACCCGAAGTTAAATATTCCAACTAATTGGGGACTTAAACTGTAACAAGATTTTAATACTTTGTTTAATAATTACACCGGGATGTCGACTGAGTGTAACCCAAGGTTTTAATATTTTGTTATCAATTATACCAAGTGTCCTTGTACATAATTTCACCTCTGTTTTAATTATTCTAGTGGCTATTAATCCATTCCCGTGTCCGGTTAAATGAACGATTATTTGTATATATAAATACCCCGCCCATCGTGTCCGATCGAGTGTAAATGGTTATTTATAGGGACGCCCAATTGTAAATCTTTATATTAACATTAACAAACTATCATTTAGTTAAACAAATATAAAGCCCATTAATAGCCCATAGTCTAATTTCCACAAGTGTCGTTCTTTTGTCCAAACCCCAATTATGGTACAAAGCCCAATTACCCAATTTTAGTAATTAGCCCAACATCATGATTACTTCGGATTAAATAAGCATAATAATAACTTAGCTACGAGACATTAAATTACAAAGGTTGAACATAACTTACAATGATTAAAAATAGCGTAGCGTTACACGGACAGAATTTCGACTTACACCCTTACAACATTTGCTAACATACCCTTATTATTAGGATTTAAAATTAAAATTAAAATTAAAATATAAATTATATATATATATATATATATTTACGTATATATTGAGAGAGAGATAGATTATGGATTATGAAAATGATCAGAATTCGTTTGCTTTTATAGGAATTTTCGTCCAGGTAATCTCCGCGACTCGCGGTACATTTGGCCTTCGAACTCCGCAAGTCGCGGAGTTCGTTTTTACAGCTCATTCATCCTTGGCTCTTTGTTTGCCGACGATTTTAAATATTAATATAATATATATATAATTTTTAAGATCTATTTATATATTATATTATATTCATGTGCATAGTTGACTTGTAATTTTTAGTCCGTTGCGTCGAGCGTTGAGAGTTGACTCTGGTCCCGGTTCCGAATTTTCGAACGTCCTTGCGTACAATTTAATATCTTGTACTTTGCGTTTTGAATCTTGTACTCTTGTAATTTCGAGACGTTTCTTATCAATAATTGGAACCTCTTTGATTGTATTTTGTACTTTTGAGCTTTTTGGTCGTTTGCGTCTTCAATTCGTCGAATCTGTCTTTTGTCTTCACCTTTTAATATTTAAACGAATATCACTTGTAAATAGAACAATTGCAACTAAAAGCTTGTCTTTCTTGGGGAATAATGCTATGAAATATATGTTCGTTTTTAGCATTATCAGAGGAGTGTCATTGTTGGGAGTGTTTAGTCCTGGGTTTAGTCCTGGGAAGGAAGTGAGATAGAAGTGATGATGTGGCGCTGAATGGTTGGCTAGTCCTGGAAGAAGTTCTGTCTTGATTGGGAGCACTCTTAGAAGAGTTTATTATAGATGTGTGTATGTATTGAATATAGTCCGACGTACATAGATTTTTTTTAGAAGTGTCCATTTCGTGTATAGTTAGTCCCGTTGTGTTCGTTTTTTTTTTTTTGAGTTGAACGGTGGGTTCGAAAAAATTTAACGCGAGGCGAGCGGGAAGATATGTCCCGTTGAGTATTGAATATAGTCCGAGGTATTTAGCGTTTTTTTAGAAGTGTCCGTTTCGCGTGTAGTTAGTCCCGTTGTGTTCGCTAGATTTTTTTGAGTTGAACGATGGGTTCGAAAAAATTTAACGCGAGGCGAGCGGAAAGATATATCCCGTTGAAAATATGGGTGAAGTTTAATTAAGATTTTTAAATAAAATACTAATTTCACACTTTATACCCTTAATTTAAGGGTTTGTGGTGTAATTTGACACTTTTTGTAGGGGTTGATTTGGTTTTTTTTCCCCTTTGGTCCTCCTGTCGTTTTGACCAAGAATTGGGTGGGGGTGGGGTAAAACGACCAAAAAATTGGTGTCCATTAGTATTTTAAATAAAATACTAATTTTACACTTTATACTTTTAATTTAAGGGTTTGTGGTGTAATTTGACACTTTTTGTAGGGGTTGATTTGGTTTTTTTCCCCTCTTTGGTCCTCTTGTTGTTTTGACCAAGAATTGGGTGGGGGGTGGGGTAAAACGACTAAAAAATTGGTGTCCATTAGTATGTATGGGTAATAAAATACTAATTTTACACTTTATACCTTTAATTTAAGGGTTTGTGGTGTAGTTTGATACTTTTTGTAAGGGTTGATTTGTTTTTTTTCCCCCTCTTTGGTTTTCCTGTCGTTTTGACAAAGAATTGGATGGGGGGTGGGGTAAAACGACCAAAAAAATTGGTGTCCATTAGTATGTATGGGTAATAATGGGTAATGGGTAATGGGTTTGTGGTGTGGTGTAATTTGACACTTTTTGTAGGGGTTGATTTGGTTTTTTTCCCCCTCTTTGGTCCTGTCGTTTTGACCAAGAATTGGGTGGGGGGTGGGATAAAACGATCAAAAAATTGGTGTCCATTAGTATGTATGGGTAATAAAATACTAATTTTACACTTTATACCTTTAATTTAAGGGTTTGTGGTGTAGTCTGATACTTTTTGTAGGGGTTGATTTGGTTTTTTTCCCCTCTTTGATCCTCCTGTCGTTTTGACAAAGAATTGGGTGGGGGGTGGGGTAAAATGACCAAAAAAAATTAGTGTCCATTAGTATGTATGGGTAATAATGGGTAATGGGTAATGGGTAATAGGCTAAAATAAATAATCAAATACATCAACAACCGACAGCACGCTTCACGATTAAAAATGTTCCAACAATCGTTACGGTTATTTGCGACCCATAAAAACAACCCACGAGTCAACTCGGAACGGGTTAGTTGCCAGAAGTTAGACCAACGAACTTAGATGACATGGCCTAAGTTTTGGGCGATGCTTACACTGTCATCTCCTTCATTTCATACCCTCGTCTTCTCCGCCCTCACTCTCTCGCCATCTCAACCTCTCTATATCTATCTATCTCTATAATTCATCCTCAACTTCCCTTTCCAAATAAACCCTACCAACATCACCATCAATGTCTTCTTCATCTCTTCTTCAATCTAGGGTTTCACCATCACACTCTTTCACTTCATCAATCTCACCTACTACTAAATCACAATGCCGATTCCGTACTTCACCGTCCGTCACATTCACTCCACGGACCAAAACCTACACCGTTCACGCTAAAATCAGAGAAATATTCATGCCGGCACTCAGCTCCACCATGACTGAAGGCCAAATCGTCTCCTGGATCAAATCAGAAGGCGATGTTCTCTCTAAAGGTGAGTCTGTTGTTGTTGTTGAATCTGATAAAGCTGATATGGATGTTGAAACCTTTTATGATGGAATCCTTGCTGCGATCGTTGTTCCCGCCGGGGAAACCGCTCCTGTTGGCGCTTCGATCGGCTTATTAGCTGAAACCGAAGCCGATGTGGATGAAGCTAAAGCTAAAGCCGCTTCCATTAGTGGCTCTGCAGCGGTTGTGCCGGCGGAACCAGCACCTGAACCTGTTGCGACTCCGATTGGTTCGGTTGTGCCTGCAGCGCAATCGGATTCGCCGAAGAAAGTTGTTTCGACTCCGTTTGCGAAGAAACTGGCGAAACAGCATAAGGTTGATATTAATAAGGTGGTTGGAACTGGGCCGTTTGGGAGGGTTACTCCTGCTGATGTTGAAGCTGCTGCTGGAATTGCGCCTGCTAAAAGCGCGGCTGCTGCTGTTAGTGTGCCTGCGCCAAGTGTTGTATCTAATGGTGCTGCGGCGGTGAAAGCAGCGCCTGCGATGGTAGAGATTCCTGGAGCGAGTGTGGTTCCATTTACTACAATGCAGGCTGCTGTGTCGAAGAATATGATCGAGAGTTTGTCTGTGCCAACGTTTCGCGTTGGTTACCCGATTGTGACAGACGCGCTTGATGCTTTATACGCGAAGGTGAAACAGAGACTTTGTTATTGATTCTTGTATAATGTTATCATAATTTGATCAAATTTTGTATTTTGTGTATTTGACTGTAGTTTGATTGATGATTTGTAGGTAAAGTCCAAGGGTGTTAACATGACTGCATTGCTGGCTAAGGCTGCTGCTATGGCCCTTGTTCAACATCCTGTGGTGAATGCAAGCTGCAAAGATGGAAAGAGTTTTACTTATAATGGTACTACAATATTGCAGTGGCTGTGGCTATCAATGGTGGTTTGATCACCCCTGTTCTTCAGGATGCTGATAAGGTGTGTAGTGATGTTTAGTTCTTTTCATTCGTAAATATACTAGCAGCCTATCTTGGTTTAGTTGGTGTTTCAATTTAATATCTACATTTGTAATGTGAACTTGTATTCTGGTTTAGCTGGATCTGTATCTTTTATCTGAGAAATGGAAGGATCTTGTGGAGAAAGCACGGTCCAAGCAACTTCAGCCCCATGAGTACAACTCGGGTAACTATGAAGTTATCTCAGTTTCAATGGTATTTTGGATTTTATAATTTCTCACGAATTGGTTTGACGTTTTGTGGTGCTGGTTGTAGGGACTTTTACTCTGTCGAACTTAGGCATGTTTGGAGTGGATCGCTTTGATGCTATACTTCCCCCTGGACAGGCATGTGCTAATTGTTAGCATGATCATGTAATAAGATTATATATATATATATATATATAGGGGTAGGATCAAGAGGGAAGTAACCAATCGGGGGAAGCGGGGGAAGCAAATTTTTAATTTTTTTTTCGTTTTTTGAAAAAACTTTGTTCACGAACATTATAGATGAGATTAAAATATGAACATTTAGTATAGACACTTTGTGATAAATGTTTTTATTTTGGCGGGAAAACGCTCGAAGAAGTAATATATAACAATTATCGTGTTTTTCGAGCGTATTTTGAGGTTTTAGCTATTGGGGTTTAGATATTAGGGTTTAGATATTAGGGTTTATAGGGTTTAGAAATTTAGGGTTTAGGGTTTAGATTTAGGGTTTAGATTTAGGATTTAGATTGAGTTTTTAACACGAACGGTTTAGAGTTTAGGGTTTAGGGTTTAGGGTTTGGTGTTTTGGGTTTATGGAATAAACCCAAAACACCAAACCCTAAACCCTAAACCCTAAACTCTAAATCGGGCTAAATTTTACTTCACAAAACATGAAAAAAAAAACGTTCATATTCTTCACGAACAATATTATCTTGAATGTTATTTTTGTTGATCGTTTTCCCGCCTAAATAATAACATTCATCATGAAGTGTCTCTTCTAAATGTTATATATATATATAGATGTTTGTTTGTTGCAGGGGGCTATCATGGCTGTTGGAGCTTCAAAACCTACTCCTGTTGCTGATAAAGATGGATACTTCAGTGTAAAAAATCAAATGACAGTGAGTTTTTCTCATCTTAAATGATTTTTACATGTTTTGGCTGTTACCTTAACCCACGATTCTCTCATTTTAGCACTACATTTTATCATTTGTTACATGATTTAGCATATTAGTTATTGAAGTTTCTTAATTCTATCACTTGTTCTTGCATTAACAACCGTGTTGTGCAAATTACTTTCAGGTAAATGTTACTGCTGATCATCGAATTGTATATGGAGCCGATTTGGCTGCCTTCCTTAAAACCTTTGCAAAGATTGTTCAAGAACCCGACTGCTTGACATTGTGATACGTTCCTACTTATATGCAGTGGCGGAACTTGAACTCGGATACAGGTGGGGCGGGTGTAAATTTTTTTTAAATCTTCCATATTCAGCAGGGACGAACAATAAAAAAAACCTTATTTTTTAGTAAATTTTTTTTTTAGTGTAAAACTTTTTGTTCCGTAAGATCCAGGGTGGACGGATACCCACCTTGGCTTACTCTATGTTCCGCCATTGCTTATATGTTCTTATTTTATATTTTCTCATTTTTTGGATATTTTTTGAGGTGATTTTAAAAACGGATTGGGTCGACAAAGACATTACTATAAAAATGGTGACTTTTTGGTGAAGTTTTAGGAGTTCTATTGTTACTTGATCTTTTCCATTCTTGTGTTGTTGCTTTGAGAATCAAAGGTTCAGATTCTTGATCCAGTTTTGCAGTAATTGTCTGTCTTAATTTTCTTTATGTTTAAAGGACGAAAGAAAAAAATGGTTGTTAGCAAAATTGTATTTTTACTATGTTAATTAAGTTTTTCCGTACAATATATTTGATGCCAATGTGGTTTCGCAATTATGAAATGGTGTCAAAATTAGTATTAGTAGACCCAGAGGAAGTAATTTTAAACAAGAAACTTATATGCTTTCCCTAACATGACATCAAGTAGACCAAAAGAAAGCCCTAAATTGATGAGAAAGGTGACTTAACCTACTCATCTTTCTTCTACTCAAGTTTACATCTCCTTAAATTTAGACATAACAAACCTCATTGTTTGATAAAACCATACAAATCGGAAACACAATCTCCTAACAACATAGATTGACAACATTTTTTTTTTCCTATATCCGTTATTGGTATTAGTAGTAGTAAAAATCTCAATCAGGACATATGGATGGACAGGTAAGTTCGTGTTCCTTACAACGAATGTTGTCTCTTGAATTCTAAATTGCTAATGTTAGGTTTCGTTCCCCAGTTAGTTTGAGATTGAAAAGAAATGAAATGCACCGAAAGGAAGAGGATCCTTCCAATTTGAGAGGAAGTCTTTGAAAGGAAAATTACACTAAATAATACATTCACTTCCTTTCATTTCCTCCCACATATTATATTCCTTTCATTTCATTTCTCTTCAAATTAAAACTTGGGAATAAAGCGTTAGTGTCTAATGCTCGTTCGCTTTTTGTTGGTTTGCTAATTGTCGTTTTTTATGCTACATGGAAATTTTGATAGATATGTTGCATGGTGATGAGGGTTAACCTTGATTGTAACTCATGTTGCAGAAAGATGAGGAGAAACATTTTAAATATGAAAGGTAAAGATTAGTTTGCTTAATTAGGTACATTGTACTAAAAAAACTTGTATTAAGATAACAACTGTAGCATATTTCGATTGTAACATCTTCCCCACATATGCTATATCATTCGTGACAAAAGAAAACTATCAAAGTTATCCTACTATTTTCATTTTATGATAATTTTTTTTGTTTTTCTTCTCTAACTTTCCTCTATTTTGTGATGAAGAGATAGAGAAGCACTTAATAGAAAAACAACAAAACAGGGTTAGCGTTTGTGGGAGGTTTAAACCCGCGGATGTTGCTATAAAACTAAGAAAAAAGATGAATCGGCGAGTTGAAATTCTTGAAATAGAAGAGATGGCTACTCGCTACGAGGTCAAACAAGAAACGCCAATCATAAATCATTACAAGTACTATTGAAGGTCCGAACATATGAATTTACAGTACTGTTTCAAATTTTTTCAATTGGTGCGAGGAAGCCTTAAAACATGGCGAAACAATCAAATGTCAATGAACATAGATATGTCATGCGTACATATTTGCATGCTTTTGCACACAACGGTGCAAACATTATGGCAACAAAGGTGTGGTTGTTATCTTATTGTTTAATTGTAAGTTTACAATTTTTATTATTAAACTCTCTCATTAAGTTGTATATAATATGGTGGTATATATATTAAATTTGTTATCCTTTTTTAATAGAACTTATTTTTGTTTGTGCTATAGAATGATTCAGAGTACATATAACGAAGCACATTATATATATATATATATATATATATATATATATATATATATATATATATATATATATATATATAGTAGGATCAAGAGGGAAGTAACCAATCGGGGGGAAGCAATTTTTTTTTTTTTTTCGTTGTTTGAAAAAATCTTGTTCACGAACATTATAGATGGGATGAAAATATGAACATTTAGTAGAGACACTTTGTGATAAATGTTTTTATTTTGGCGGGAAAACGCTCGAAGAAGTAATATATAAAAATTCTCGTGTTTTTCGAGCGTATGTTGAGGTTTTAGCTATTGGGGTTTAGATATTAGGGTTTATAGGGTTTAGATATTAGGGTTTAGAAATTTAGGGTTTAGGGTTTAGATTTAGGGTTTAGATTTAGGATTTAGATTGAGTTTTTAACACGAACGGTTTAGAGTTTAGGGTTTAGGGTTTAGGGTTTGGTGTTTTGGGTTTATGGAATAAACCCAAAACACCAAACCCTAAACCCTAAACCCTAAACTCTAAATCGGGCTAAATTTTACTTCACAAAACATGAAGAAGAAAAAAACGTTCATATTCTTCACGAACAATATTATCTTGAATGTTATTTTTGTCAATCGTTTTCCCGCCTAAATAATAACATTCATCACGAAGTGTCTCTTCTAAATGTTCATATTTTTGTGTGATCTTGATGCCGGAAAAAAAATTCCAAAAAAATTAAAAAAAAAAAAATTTGCTTCCCCCCGTTTCCCCCCGATTGGTTACTTCCCCATTGATCCTGCCCATATATATTATATATATATATATATATATATATATATATATATATATATATATATATATATATATATATATATATATATATTAATTGCAACCTTAAAAAAGGGAAATTGGTCAAAATACTCCCATTTTCGAAAGTCTTTAACAATATGCTCTAAAAAAATGAAATTGCAAGATATGTCCAATGTTCACACATCTGGCACCACGCATGATGCGTGAAAATCCGTGCATGATGTGTGTTTCCGAGATATTCAGCTTGACAATCCTTTTTGCTCGTAAACACGCACCTATGGTAACTAATTGTTTATAGCACACATATTAGGTGCTAACGACCTGGGTAACTGACTGAAAATTGGTGTAAAACAAAAAAGAAAAAATAATATCCTAAACTTCTCTTCTTTTACTTAAATCAATTTCATAACAGTTAAAAATTTAAAACCACACAAGTTCTAATTCAATGATTACTCAGTACACTCATAACTAACAAGGAACCTAACAGTCAACTAAGGCAAAATACCTTACAGGTCAATTATTATCTACAAATAAATCATTAAATCCTAAGTAAATTCTCGGATAAAATCTTTTACATCTCTAAAAAATTTAACAGTTTTTAAATTTCACATAATCATCGAAAGAAAACTTAGACTAAAATGTGAAATTTAAACAATATTTACAACAGAACAAAAGTTAGCTCAAGTGAAGAAATCACATCTTCCCCCACACTTAAGATCATACAATGCCCTCACTTGCATGATATCAAACTACAACAATAATTTAAAGGAAGGCAAAAAGTAAAAGGGAGCGAGAACAAAATCGGGTTTATGAGCTGTAAGCGAGAGAAGCTGAAAGGACGAGCGCGAAGATCAGCATACGCCAGTTTGTTTCTTCAAGGCAAGCACTACTTACAGAAAGCAAACAAAATAAAAGTAGCGTTATACAAATAAAATACAAGTGCTTATTTATTAATGAGTCATAAGCTTGACTAAACCCCAACTATTGTTACATGTGGGATTTAACTCCCACACATTTATCGGACGACATATGAAGTCGGTGAAAAAAGTGCCACGAATTAGTAAGGTGAGCCAGTCATTTACACCCCAAGTGGTATATAAGATTAATTTTTTTTTATTTTATTAGTTTTTTAAAATCCATTTGAGTGTCACTAAATGACTCTCCTTCCAGTGCAGCATGGATCACTTTGTCGAATGTCCTATTTCGATCTTGTGCAAATGGGTCATCATCAACCATCTTCCATTTGCCGATTTTTGGAGGGTAGTTAAATTCCACAAGAGATGCAATCACCTCAAGTGATTTTTCCAATACCAACTCGTCCTCCTTTTGATCATCAGTTGTGACGAGTCCTAGCATCTCCCTCAATTCAGCCTCAGGATCAAAATCTTCACCAGTCTCACCCAATTGAATGATATCTGATGTGTCCACATCGATTAACGCTCTCAATTTGTTTTTGAGAGACGAGTCAATATCATCTAACCTCACAATGGGAGAAATCTCCTCTTCTCTATTGATTTCTAGCAGCTCATCCACCTCGGACTTGGGATAAAAATCCTCACCTTCATCATCTGATAAATCCCATTTAACAGTATGAAACTCATTGTCATCTTCTTTGTTTGAAAGGTACTAATGTCTCATCGGTGGTTCCTCATTTATAATTTCATCGTTGAATATACCAGATGAAGCTACTACGACGGTAGGTGGTGGAGTGGTAGGTTATGAAGTTATGTGTGGTGATGTTGGAATTGAAGGTGAATATAAATCTGGAAGAGATTGCGTGGTAGTAGGGGGCTCAAATGTTTTACGCCCGAATTTGTGCAACATTATAGAGATCCATAAATACACGGGCATAATCCTTTGGCTATCAGCATCTCTTCCATAGTAATATTTTCAATACTGACCCCAATTTCCTTTACTTCCTCTTTTTGTTGAAACCAAATAATCTCGTCATCTTCTTCTTTGATGATTTCCACGAGTTCTACCACTTCGACCTCGGTATCATCTTCCTCAACTTCTTCTTCTTCTTCTTCTTCTTCTTCTTCTTCTTCTTCTTCTTCTTCAAATGACTTGGTCTCGACTGGTTCAAACTCCTCACCAACCAACTCTTCCTCATCACTTTTCCAATAGTACACATTTGGTTCGGGAAGATATAGTGCGACAGTTATCGTATTTTGAGTTGGAACCTCTTCTTTTTCTTCTCCTTCTTCATATTCGTCGTCCGCTTCTCCTTCAAACTCCACTTTGGTTTTATAATTTTTAAATATATCTCAGACCCTGAAAAGGACGGACATCTTGCTGCAACGTGTTTTTCAAACAGATAGTCAAAATCTTCCATTGATTATTAACATTTGTGACCTAGCTGCAATCACATCACTGAAAGCAAAAGCAAACAAAAGAAAATAAATAAAGTAACTTTCGCGGAAATAAATTCCCACAAAAGGAACGATTAAATAAATCAACAACACACCTTGGCTGGTAAATAATAATATTTCACACAATTTATTGTCCACATTCAATGGCTAGGCAGCATGGAAGGGTAGGATCCTTTTGGTTCCAATATAATTGGCGACTGTTCGGAAAATCTAACAACCAAGTCTGTATTAATGCTTTCTAGATACCACTATCTTGTAGAAAAATAGATAAAAATATAAATTACTTATGCCGAAATTTGATGTTAACTCTAACAGACAAAGAGGAAAAATAAAGCAAGAAACTTTCATGAAATTAAACTTTCACAAAAGGGTGGATAAACTAAAAGCAACTAAAATCTTAAAACAAACACCGCTCTCCGGCAGCAGCGCCAAAAAATTGGTGACTCGGCCATGCAAAAAGATACAAGTGAATAATCAAACTACCAACTCCCCGGTAGCGGCGTCAAAGAGTAGATGTGTGATAAACAACCTTTAGATTTATAAACAAAAAAAACCACTAAATAGTATCACACATTACAGGCAACTGATCAGTAATTGTAACGACCCAACTTCGTTTTACCAAAAACACGCCCCTAATTTTTTTTTCTGGGACAGTACATCTGGACGGCGTCCAGTTATCTGGACGGCGTCCAGCTCTGAAGGACTGGACGGCGTCTAAATGAACTAAAAATTCCTGATCAGTTTTTCAAATTCACGCGAGCGGAAAACCCGCTTCCCGACACTTTTAAACGAAACAACTTTCACAACACATCATATTAAGTAAAACTAAGAGGTTTCCACAATGAAAATAAGTTTTACAACACCGGGCCCACAATGACCCGTTTTACAAATAATGTAGCGATTTTGACCCATTTATCTCTTTAGACGGATTAGGACTCTACAACTCAACCCGATACCAAGAGCACAATCCCGGGGACTACCAAATCCCCAATCCACGTTCAATATCCAAAAGCTACCCCATCGAGCCCAAGCACTACTATGCATCTAGGTTAACAAACTAGCTAGCTTCAAACCACAATACCTGAAAAAAGGTAAACAACGAGAGGGGTAAGCTAACGCTTAGTTAGTGCAATAATTATATATATACATATATAATCTACTTACTTGCACACACTTGCACAATATCCTCATACACGCTAGCATTTTAATTAGCATACCATTGCAAAGTATAACGCTAAATCTCCGATAATACAAGCTAGCACAACAATAGCATATAACACGAGAAATACAATATGCTACACTACAACACATAAAATATTGATGTTCACAACATCCATTTGTATTCAAGTCCCAAGGCTAGCCCAACGAATGGTATCGTCAACATCAAACTTAATCCCCATTCGTCCTAATAAATGTGGTATCGTCAACATCGAACTTAAACCCACATATGAGGTATCGTTAACATCGAACTTAAACCCTCATCATACAAACGTCACTACAATAGTGGTATGGCTTCGTCAACATCTAACTTTAAATCCATACATGAGGTATCGTCAACATCGAACTTAAACCCTCATCAATACGAACAAATAATATACTCTAGGATATGGTATCGTCAACATCGAACTTTAACCTATACCCCACAAGCGAATAAATCATATACATACACATATAATTATTCCACTCACCTTGAAATGCCCGCATAAGTTATGTATAACATGATCTCCGTCCTCAAATCCGAGCAAGTAACCACCTATATCACACATAGGCACAATATACACATAAATAGCCATTCTCTAAAAGAGAATCCGACACAAACATCCCTTAACCGAGGGATTACACCTTGCTCGCAAAAACCCGCCCATTTAACACCTAATGGACACAAACCAACTACCACTTCGGGTGGTAATTTAAACCCACTCAACAAAGTACAATTTAACCCAAAATTACACTTGACACCAATTAGACCAACCTAAGTCTTAACACTAAATTACTACTTAGGTAGTAATCATTTCAAACGTCATTTACACCAAAAACATAACACGTGCAATATCGACCCATATTGCTTTTGACTACCTTTGACTTATGTTAAAATATCGCTTTAACTCAAAATTACTTCTCGCGAGTAATTACATCCAAAAACATCATTTAACACCTAACAAAATCATTTAACATTCATTTAATCCAAAATTAGTGTCATCATCAATTTTGACCCAAATCAAAGTCAACCCATTTGACATAAGTCTCAAAACGCCCAAAATCACTAACGACTAGTGATTCTACTTCCAAAACACCAATTAACACTTAAATCAAGTATTTACATACTTGATTCATCAAAACTTAACTCGAATCTTAGTTTGACACTAAATCAAAGTCAACACCCATTTTTGACCAACTAACATGTTCTTATGAACATCTATACACTAAGACATTTATAAACTAGTGATTTACACCCAAAACCATGACCAAAATCGTAATCAAACCCTAACCCACCAATAACGAGTCAAAACCCATCTACTAACCACAACAAACCCATTTCACAACCATTAAAGGGTTTCTAACAAAATCAAGCTCAAACCCTAGTTTGAATATGAAAATCAAATAATGAAAATCGGAGTTAGATCTTACCAACACTACCAAAACGTAGCCGTTAACGAGATGAACAACTTTAAAACTCGGGCTCGGTCAAGATTTCTTCTTCTACTTCCCCAAAGTGAGCTGTCTCTCACTAACACTCTATCTCTCTCTCTAAAATGAATGGGAGTGTTTTGTGTGGATGAGAATGAGCTCCAAATGAGTTCTAGATCAGTTTTGATGATCCCAAACCGAACCCAAGTGAAAAGACCAAAGCACCCCTTTTAATTTGAGAAAAATACAGCTGTTGGCCCTTCAGGCCTCTTGGACGGCGTCCAAAAAGGTTGGACGGCGTCCCAATGAACTGCGTCTGAAATTGAAACTTGTTTTGGTCATAACTTTCAAACCGTAACTCCGTTTTCGACGAATCAAATATCGTTGGAAACGTAATGAGATTTACTATCCAATGGTAAGGTTTTAGAACATCAACTCCAACTTTATTTGGGATCCAAATATATGCTTACATGCCTCGTATTTCGAATGACATTCGAAATAACGCGTAACTGAAAAATGGGTGTTACAACTCTCCCCCACTTACATTGGATCACGTCCTCGTGATCCGCACCAACACTAGTAGTAAGCACCTCTCCCTCGAACATTTCCGCTTCCAACACGGAGTCACACACGTATTAATCACGCCTCCTAATTCTCACTTCGTGCTCTAATGCATCATATTACAACGATATCGGGCAATCAACCCTCGAGTCAAAACAACTGCAACCTTTTGCTCCTACGCCGAGTATCCAAACTCGTACCATACACTTCACAATCGTCTTAAAAGTAGAGCAATTCACCGACAACCATCGTCGTCGTTCCTTTCAATCCTGCGAAACACAACCAAGCCCGACATCCATAACATCTTCCGTGAATTCTAAGATCTCACCACACGCTAATAGTCACTAGCGTGCACTACCGCAAAAAAACGATATCTTATACGCACACGTCCAGAATTTCCATTTATGAAAATACGAAAAACACTACATATCCCTTCAAGTTCTCTTGGCTACAACTCGCCACAAGCTACATCCGTAACCATATCACTCAATCAATCGATCCGCACACGACCATCTGTCATTGGATTAATCCAGGACAACAATAATACACCATGTGCTGAGCAAAACATCAACACTCGACGCAGGGTTCCTCCTCTAAACCCTACCACACAACCACACAAGACGGCTTCCTAGTACTAGCATGGGACTAATCATATACTAGAACCCCGTCAATGGCGAATTATCATCACGAAATTTCCGCAATTCGCCACACGACTCACAGAATATTTACCAATGCAGGGTGAACCTTCCTACCTAGACCGTCCGTTAAGGATGGTCTCGACATTTTAATGCAGCCTACGGGTCACATCACTAGGGTACGCACTCTCGCAAACAAACAACATCCGCGTGTCTCTACGGGAGACAGTCAGAACCGACACTCTCCGCCTCACAATCGTCCATAAAGTGGAATGATCCACTGACAATTTCTAAGATCACTTTTCCCGACAGGGAAAATACAGCATTCGCCACGATATCGAACTCGTTCCCATCCAATAATCCTATCCGGGTTTCATGACAACCCAGATGTTTCACTACGAGAGTACCATCAATGACATCTTCCTTTTCTCACTTTCGTGGTCTCCAACTGCATACTTGGTCTCATACCGCCCTTTGGTACCACACGACCACCTTACGTAAGAAATCTTAAACCACGCTCGATTCTATCATCACAATCACTACACATATCATTCCGGAATCGTAACTCACAATCGTAAATGCACGATCTCGAGTCGACATCACCAACTTGTCACTCTTCCTCGTTAGGAAATCCGAATTCCTGCTGAGGCCTAGCACGGTACACCCCAACATTTCCCTATACAAACACCACCGAAGCTTCCTCGGGCGGCAGTAAAAACTCCCCCACTAAGGATTCAGCTCCATATTCTCACCGCCAAGATGATAACATCCCGTGAAATTGTCGTTCCACGGAACATATGACCATTCTCATCGTTGGTCACATACTCCACATTACTCCAATTTCACTTCAGGCTCTCAGATCCTACATCCACATTCACTTAGAATGTCGTACACGCGATGACATCACACCTTCATACTACAATTCACAGTCAAATGCCTTAATCGTTCGCAAAGCAAACTCCACCAAAGTCCCACATACGCCTCTAAGCCTAGGCATATGCCACTCCGCTTAATCAGTCGCGCATCTCAGTCGAGATCACCCGACCTTCCACTCAACGAACCCTTATCAACAATGGCTCACTCTCATGATGAAGAGTGACCAATCCGACACGATAATTGCGTCGACCGCAATATCAACAATTCATCGAAATCTTCGGCCTAACCGATGATTAGGTACATCACCGGCTCACCGGTCATCTTTACCCATCCATCACTTAAGAGCAACAAGATTTACTCATCCATCACTTCATAAGAAGTATTCATCACAATGCTCTTAAACTTCGACTTTCGCAACCGTCGAATTACTATCACCCGTCGATCACTATTATAATCTCCGATGCTTTCAAGGGTATTTCACCGGCACCCTAAGCACAAAGTGATCACACCACTTTCGGAGTTGAGCATTACACAAGCAGGTATAAATAGGCACCTGACGCAGTGTCATGCAGACTCCCACCACAATCAATCGAATTTTAGAAAATCAATCTTTAGGTTCCATACACCCATCTCTCTATAATAATGGCCCGAAGTCATACTTACCCGACAACCTTACGGTTTATTGTCTTATCGAAAGTCCCAAGCGATTACATGCTACCCGTAATTTCCACAAGGCCAAATGATATGGCCTAATGAGGCCCTTCATCTAACACTAAGGAGATGCTCGGGAACACCAAGTCTTACACCCTTCTATATCTCGATAAAACTACTACTACAAGGGATATTCCATTATGAATGTTACCTCATAAGCCACAACACACTAACACAATCATCGTTATACGGGTCCCACTCCCATGAGTTTAACGACCCGAAGAATCCTCGATTCGCCAATTCCAAGGCGACTCACAACTAGAATCCTAACACGATTCTCTAACCACACACTCTACCGAGTGTAACTCAATACTACAATCATTAGGCTTGTCGCATTCCATTACGGAATTCAAGTCCTCGTCGCACACACGCAAGCGTAAATGGGTCATCCTAGTTACGATGGGTAACTAAAACCAATAACAATCTCAACAGTGCACCCACTACTTAGGGTGACTAAGCACGCACCAAACTCGTAGGTTGGCTCGCTCACTTAACTAACCGAATCTATCGTACACTTCCCGACTCACAAGAACCTGATGTGATAACAATAACATCACTCGAGACTACTATATCCTAGGAATCAATAAAAGATTCCTAATTTGTCCCGTTCTACCCCAACCATGCCACGTTTCCTCCGTTCGGTGCTTGTCATGTCATGCTTAGTGTTAAGATACACTTTCGTAATAATGGTGATCGGTCACTATTACAAATGCGTACCTTACCATTTCCACATGGTCACGCAAAGTACTTTACCCGGACTGACGCAACATTTACACAAAATAACACGCGATAACTCCTAGTACCCGAATGACCAAAGTCCTTACCGTGAACTTGATCACTCAAAACCGCCATACATACGAATCTCCCCAATAGATTCATCCCTAGGATACCGCACAAAAGATACCTATATATGTACACACCAATATACAATATAGTAATAAACGTACACAAGTACACCACAACAACAAGTCAACCTACAACCTAGCTGACTATCACTGAAACAACATCCAAGTTCGCCTACTTACATTAGGCACTAGCTATCTAAGGCACTAATTTACTCGCGAAATAAGGCCCCATAAAATCTTACTTTGGACAAACAGAAGTCCTAGTTAGTCACCTACTATAAGGCACTAACAAATCTCAATCCGACCCGTATTCTACAAGTCCCGCAAATAATACGTAACTGTCAATAAGTCTAAGACTAGGCAACTATTCCAAGGTCACCTAATTCCCTTCGACTATGCTCTGATACCACTTGTAACGACCCAACTTCGTTTTACCAAAAACACGCCTGTAATTTTTTTTTCTGGAACAGTACATCTGGACGGCGTCCAGCTCTGAAGGACTGGACGGCGTCCAAGCCCTTGGGACGGCATCCAAATGAACTAAAAATTCCTGTCAGTTTTTCAAATTCACGCGAGCGGAAAACCCGCTTCCCGACACTTTTAAACGAAACAACTTTCACAACACATCATATTAAGTAAAACTAAGAGGTTTCCACAATGAAAATAAGTTTTACAACACCAGGCCCACAATGACCCGTTTTACAAATAATGTAGCGATTTCGACCCATTTATCTCTTTAGACGGATTAGGACTCTACAACTCAACCCGATACCAAGAGCACAATCCCGGGGACTACCAAATCCCCAATCCACGTTCAATATCCAAAAGCTAACCCATCGAGCCCAAGCGCTACTATGCATCTAGGTTAACAAACTAGCTAGCTTCAAACCACAATACCTGAAAAAAGGTAAACAACGAGAGGGGTAAGCTAACGCTTAGTTAGTGCAATTATTATATATATATACATATATAATCTACTTACTTGCACACACTTACACAATATCCTCATACACGCTAGCATTTTAATTAGCATACCATTGCAAAGTATAACGCTAAATCTCTGATAATACAAGCTAGCACAACAATAGCATATAACACGAGAAATACAATATGCTTCACTACAACACATAAAACATTGATGTTCACAACATCCATTTGTATTTAAGTCCCAAGGCTAGCCCAACGAATGGTATCGTCAACATCGAACTTAATCCCCATTCGTCCTAATAAATGTGGTATCGTCAACATCGAACTTAAACCCACATATGAGGTATCGTCAACATCGAACTTAAACCCTCATCATACAAACGTCACTACAATAGTGGTATGGCTTCATCAACATCGAACTTTAAATCCATACATGAGGTATCGTCAACATCGAACTTAAACCCTCATCAATACGAACAAAGAATATACTCTAGGATATGGTATCATCAACATCGAACTTTAACCCATACCCCACAAGCAAATAAATCATATACATACATATATAATTATTCCACTCACCTTGGAATGCCCGCATAAGTCATGTATAACATGATCTCCGTCCTCAAATCCGAGCAAGTAACCACCTATATCACACATAGGCACAATATACACATAAATAGCCATTCTCTAAAGGAGAATCCGACACAAACATCCCTTAACCTAGGGATTACACCTTGCTCACCAAAACCCAACCATTTAACACCTAATGGACTGATGTCATGCGAGGTGTATACAAAATAGTTATATTTTTACTACAAAATACTATTAAATACAATACAATTTTACACAAGTTATTTATTTATTTATAGAGTGGATATACCTAAACCTTGCTACAACACTTATAGGCAGTGTACCTAATTGTACAGTAGTGTAGTTTTTAGTAAGTCCGGTTCGTCCACAGGGAACTCGCCAAGTTTAACGCTATATTTTTATAACTATATATATATATATATATATATATATATATATATATATATATATATATATATATATAAGTAATATTATTATTATAAAAAAGGGGGTTTTTACCGTTTAATGACCGATTTGTCGATTTTAAAACTTTAGTCGCAGTTAAAACCTAATTTAAAATATTAAAAATAAATATAACTTAAATTAAAGCGTAAAGTAAATAACGATAATGAAATTGCGATAAATAAAAGTGCGATAAATAAAATGACAATAAATTAAAGTGCGATAATTAAAAAGTACGATAATTAAAATGACAATAAATTAAAGTGCGATAATTAAAAGTGCAATTAAATATGAAATAAAGGAATTATGCTTATTTAAACTTCCGTAATCATGATGTTTGACGAGTTGATTTTAGTTTATTACCATGGGTTAATTGTCCTTTGTCCTGGATTATTCAATATGTCCATCTGGTTTTTGTCCATAACAGTCCATCAGTCATAAATATAAAGTGCGAGTGTCCTTGTCAAATTATCCTTATATCCGAAGTCAAATATTCCAAATAATTGGGGACTTAAACTATAATTACACCAAGTGTCCTTGTATATAATTCACCCCTGTTTTAATAAGTCCATTGACTATTAATCCATTCCCGTATCCAGTTAAATGAACGATTATTAGTACTTATAAATATCCCGTCCATCGTGTCCGATCGAGTGTATATGATTATTTATAGGTACGTCCAATTGTACATCTTTATATTAAATTAACAAACTATCATTTAATTAAATAAATATAAAGCCCATTAATAACCCATAGTCTAATTTCCACAAGTGTCATTCTTTTGTCTAAACCCCAATTATGGTACAAAGCCCAATTACCCAATTTTAATATTTAGCCCAACATCACGATTACTTCAGCTTAAATAAGCATAATAATAACTTAGCTACGAGACATTAATTTAAAAAGGTTGAACATAACTTACAATGATTAATAATAGCGTAGCGTTACACGGACAGAATTTCGACTTACACCCTTACAACATTCGCTAACATACCCTTATTATTATTAAAATTAAAATTATAATATATATATATATATATATATATATATATATATATATATATATATATATATATATATACGTGAGATAGAGAGATGAGAAAAAGATGTGTTTTTGTTCGACCAAAACTGCGAAATTTATAGATGTGGCCTGTAGGGACACGTCCTAATTCATCCGGATGAAGTCCATATTGATTATTGATAATGCTAAAAACGAACATATATTTCATAGCATTATTCCTCAAGAAAGACAAGCTTTTAGTTGCAATTGTTCTATTTACAAGTGATATTCGTTTAAATATTAAAAGGTGAAGACAAAAGACAGATTCGACGAATTGAAGACGCAAACGACCAAAAAGCTCAAAAGTACAAAAGACAATCAAAGAGGTTCCAATTATTGATAAGAAACGTCTCAAAACGCAAAGTACAAGATATTAAATTGTACGCAAGGACGTTCGAAAATCCGGAACCGGGACATGAGTCAACTATCAACGCCCGACGCAACGGACTAAAAATTACAAGTCAACTATGCACATAAATATAATATAATATTTAAATAATTCTTATAATTATTTAATATATTATATTTATTAAAAACCGTCGGTAAACAAAGAGCCAAACTCCTCTGAGCTGTAAAAGCAAACTCCGCGACTCGCGGAGTTTGAAGGCCAAAAAGGCCACGAGTCGCGGAGCCCCAATTTCAGAAAATCCCTATAAAGCTCGCGCATTCTGATCATAATCATCATCTTCTTTTTCTTCTTCTCCTCATACGTAATATATATATATATATATATAATTTATATTTTAATTTTAATTATAATTCTAATAATAAGGGTATATTAGCGAATGTTGTAAGGGTGTAAGTCGAAATTCTGTCCGTGTAACGCTACGCTATTTTTAATCATTGTAAGTTATGTTCAACCTTTTTATATTAATGTCTCGTAGCTAAGTTATTATTATGCTTATTTAAAACGAAGTAATCATGATGTTGGGCTAATTACTAAAATTGGGTAATTGGGCTTTGTACCATAATTGGGGTTTGGACAAAAGAACGACACTTGTGGAAATTAGACTATGGGCTATTAATGGGCTTTATATTTGTTTAACTAAATGATAGTTTGTTAATGTTAATATAAAGATTTACAATTGGGCGTCCCTATAAATTACCATATACACTCAATCGGACACGATGGGCGGGGTATTTATATGTACGAATAATCGTTCATTTAACCGGACACGGGAATGGATTAATAGCCACTAGAATAATTAAAACAGGGGTGAAATTATGTACAAGGACACTTGGTATAATTGATAACAAAATATTAAAACCTTGGGTTACACTCAGTCGACATCCTGGTGTAATTATTAAACAAAATATTAAAATCTTGTTACAGTTTAAGTCCCCAATTAGTTGGAATATTTAACTTCGGGTATAAGAATAATTTGACGAGGACACTCGCACTTTATATTTATGACTGATGGACTGTTATGGACAAAAACCAGACGGACATATTAAATAATCCAGGATAAAGGACAATTAACCCATGGGCATAAAACTAAAATCAACACGTCAAACATCATGATTACGGAAGTTTAAATAAGCATAATTCTTTTATTTCATATTTAATTTCCTTTATTTTATATTTAATTGCACTTCTAATTATCGCATTTTTATTTATTGTTATTGTATTTAATTGCACTTTTAATTATCGTACTTTTTAATTATCGCAAGTTTATTTTATCGCACTTTTATTATTCGCAATTTCATTATCGTTATTTACTTTATGCTTTAATTTAAGTCTTGTATTTATTTTTAATATTTTACATTTGGTTTTAACTGCGACTAAAGTTTTAAAATCGACAAACCGGTCATTAAACGGTAAAACCCCCCCTTTATAATAATAATATTACTTATATATATATTTGTATTTTTATAAAAGTAAACTAATATAGCGTTAAGCTTTGTTTAAAAAGATTCCCTGTGGAACGAACCGGACTTACTAAAAACTACACTACTGTACGATTAGGTACACTGCCTATAAGTGTTGTAGCAAGGTTTAAGTATATCCGTTCTCTAAATAAATAAATATCTTGTGTAAAATTGTATCGTATTTAATAGTATTTTCTGCTAAAATTAATAACTATTTTATACCACTCCGCTACCACATCAAGTTATTTTTGGCGCCGCTGCCGGGGAATCTCTTAAAAGCCGGAAGCGCAACGCTACAAAAAAAAAAGAGATTTTTAGTTTACTTCTATTAAAAGTCGCTTTTATAAAAATACGTTTTAAATATTCAAAAATATAAAAAGAAAAACAAAAATATAAGTATTTTTAAGATTTTGTTAAATATTTAAGTTTTATAAAGTTTCTTTATTTTTATTTTATAAAAACATAAGTTTTATTTAAGTATTTTGTTTTTATTTAAAAACATAAAAAAATATATATAAATCTAGTTTTAAGCATTTTATTTATTAAAATTATAAAGTAGTTCTATTTTATTTAAGTTTTTAAAATATAAGTTTTTATACACATATTTTTTTTTTAACAGAAAAATTAAAAACAGAGAAAAAAAAATAAATAAATAAAGAAAAACGCGTCGAAATTAAAAGCTGTCAGTTGAATTTCTGAACCCCGCGACTCGCGGGGTTTACTGCCTTGAATACCGCAACTCGCGGAGAAAACCTGACACGCGACAGAAGCCCTAATCCTGCATTTATTACGGGGTAATTAATTATTATTATTATTATTTAACCCTAATTATTATTATTATTATTAGTTTTATTTTAACTTTTACTTTTTAATTAATTTGTATTTTTAGTTTAATTAGTTTATTTAAATTGTAAAATTAATAGTTTTATAAAATAAATAATATAAAAATAATATTTTTAAAAATTGTAATTTTTACAACTTTTTGTATATTTATATATTTTGTCCCTTTTCAATCGTTTTAACGTAATATTTGTATTTTTCGCTCATATTTAATTTTAAACTTAGTTTTTGCCATAGTCATTTTTACTCCTAGATTTTTAGTTTTTGCCGTAGAATTCCTTAAGTGCTTTTTCTCTAGACTAAGATTTAGGTACTTTAGAATTTTGCGACGCCTTTTTAAGTTTTAGTTTCTTTTTAAGTTAATTCCATTTGGGATTTAGTTTTTCCTATAAGCTTTAATATTTTTAGACACCTTTTACTATGTACCAATTATCATTCCAATTAGTAATCTCAATTTGCGATTATAATTTTAAGTTAGTTGTAGTAATAAGGTTAGGTTAGTCAAGTATTTTTAAGTTTTTATAAGTTTCTTTTATTTTTCCGTCACCTTTTATTTTTCAACCATTTTTCTTTTTCAACCTTTTTCCGACGAACTCTTTTTCTTTCTTATTTCTCGCTATTCTAGTTTTAGGACATAGATTTTTATTCTACTTCTTATCTAAATTTCTTAAAATTACGAAAATTTATTTTAAGTGGTTAAATTAATAGACATCAAAATTTTCTGGTTCGTAGTAATAGTTGGATTTGTACGTGGACCGGGTTATTGGAGCCAAACAGTCCTCAATTATATTGAGACCAAACGAATCCTGCCCCTCTGCTGCATCTTTTGGCTATTCGAAACGTGGGCAAAATCAGAAAAGTCTATTGATTGGATAACTTATTATAATTTTTCTTTCCTTTTAAAGACTAATAGGATATTCAGTGAATGCACCGAGCAAGACGTTCACCACCTGTAACTAGATCAAGACATTTAGCAAATATTACCGCCGTTGATTTTTCTTTAGAATCGTCATCCAGTCGACCAAGTACTTCAGTTCAAATTTCCGATAATCCATTTTTTGAACCCAACCTCACAATTGAGAATCCGGAGAATATTCAGGAACGGTTCGTAGATCCTGAACCATTAAACTTTCCTCCGGAACCACCAATCATTCAAACAGAGATTGTTGAGGAACGAACCATTAAATCAGAATCATCTAGTGATACCGATTCAACAAATTCAATTATGGAGAATCTGGAACCTTTAAGTATGGAAGACCGAATGAGAGCTAAACGTACTGGCCAAGGTCACGCAATTACTCATCCAGAAATTAATGCGCCAGATTATGAAATCAAAGGACAAATTCTACACATGGTGACTAATCAATGCCAATTTAGTGGTGCGCTGAAGGAAGATCCAAATGAACATCTACGTACCTTTAATAGGATCTGCACACTATTTAAAATCCGAGAAGTGGAGGATGAACAGATATATCTTATGTTATTTCCCTGGACTTTAAAAGGAGAAGCCAAAGATTGGTTGGAATCGTTACCTGAAGTGGCGATTGATACATGGGATGTTTTAGTTGACAAATTTCTTAAACAATTTTTTCCTGCATCTAAAGCCGTAAGACTTCAAGCAGAAATTGTTACGTTCACACAGAAACCAAATGAAACTCTATATGAGGCATGGACAAGATATGGAAAGTTGTTAAGAGGATGTCCACAACATGGTTTAGACACCTGTCAAATAGTACAAATATTCTACCAAGGATGCGACATCACTACAAGAAAAGACATAGATATAGCAGCTGGTGGTTCTATTATGAAGAAAACCGAAACTGATGCTTACAAAATTATTGATAACACTGCTTCCCACTCACATGAGTGGCACCAAGAAAAAGACATCGTTAGATCATCTAAAGCAGCTAGAGCCGATTCTAGCCATGACTTAGATTCCATTTCCGCAAAGATAGATGCTGTGGAAAGACGAATGGAAAAGATGACTAAGGATATTCACTCAATACAAATTAGTTGTGAGCAGTGTGAAGGACCACATTTGACAAAAGATTGTCTCAGTATTGAATTAACAATGGAACAAAGAGAGAATATTTCATACATAAACCAAAGGCCTGGAAATAATTATCAGAATAATTATCAACCGCCAAGACCGATTTACAATCAAAACCAGAATTATAACCGAAATATTCCATACAACAACCAACAAGGTCCTAGCAATCAACAAGTATCCAATAATACTTATAATCAGCAAAGACCTAATTTTTAAAACAAACCACCACAACAAACCGATGATAAAAAGCCGAATTTAGAAGATATGATGACGAAGCTAGTTGAAACTCAAACGCAGTTTTTCACATCTCAAAAACAAACCAATGAACAAAATGCTCAAGCATTTAGAAATCAACAAGCTTCTATTCAAAATCTGGAACAAGAAGTAAGTAACCTAGCAAGGTTAATAGGTGAAAGAAAACCGGGAAGTCTACCTAGTGATACAAATGCTAACCCCCGGAATGAAACAGCTAAATCCATTACCACAAGAAGTGGTACAACACTTAAACCACCGGAAATACCTGTAACTTCTGATGAAACTATTCCTATGTAGTGACCCGAACTTTTCCATGTTTATATATATTAATTGAGATTGATATTTACATGATTAAATGTTTCCAACATGTTAAGCAATCAAACTTGTTAAGACTTGATTAATTGAAATATGTTTCATATAGACAATTGACCACCCAAGTTGATCGGTGATTCATGAACGTTAAAACTTGTAAAAACTATATGATGACATATATATGGATATATATATATATATATATATATATATATATATATATATATATATATATATATATATATATATATATATATATATATATATATATATATATATATATATATATATATATATAGTTAACATGATACTATGATAAGAAAACATATCATAAAGTATATTAACAATGAACTACATATGTAAAAACAAGACTACTAACTTAATGATTTTTAAACGAGACATATATGTAACGATTATCGTTGTAAAGACATTTAATGTATATATATCATATTAAGAGATATTCATACATGATAATATCATGATAATATAATAATTTAAAATCTCATTTGATATTATAAACATTGGGTTAACAACATTTAACAAGATCGTTAACCTAAAGGTTTCAAAACAACACTTACATGTAACGACTAACGATGACTTAAAGACTCAGTTAAAATGTATATACATGTAGTGTTTTAATATGTATTTATACACTTTTGAAAGACTTAAATACACTTATCAAAATACTTCTACTTAACAAAAATGCTTACAATTACATCCTCGTTCAGTTTCATCAACAATTCTACTCGTATGCACCCGTATTCGTACTCGTACAATACACAACTTTTAGATGTATGTACTATTGGTATATACACTCCAATGATCAGCTCTTAGCAGCCCATGTGAGTCACCTAACACATGTGGGAACCATCATTTGGCAACTAGCATGAAATATCTCATAAAATTACAAAAATATGAGTAATCATTCATGACTTATTTACATGAAAACAAAATTACATATCCTTTATATCTAATCCATACACCAACGACCAAAAACACCTACAAACACTTTCATTCTTCAATTTTCTTCATCTAATTGATCTCTCTCAAGTTCTATCTTCAAGTTCTAAGTGTTCTTCATAAATTCCAAAAGTTCTAGTTTCATAAAATCAAGAATACTTTCAAGTTTGCTAGCTCACTTCCAATCTTGTAAGGTGATCATCCAACCTCAAGAAATCTTTGTTTCTTACAGTAGGTTATCATTCTAATACAAGGTAATAATCATATTCAAACTTTGGTTCAATTTCTATAACTATAACAATCTTATTTCAAGTGATGATCTTACTTGAACTTGTTTTCGTGTCATGATTCTGCTTCAAGAACTTCGAGCCATCCAAGGATCCATTGAAGCTAGATCCATTTTTCTCTTTTCCAGTAGGTTTATCCAAGGAAATTAAGGTAGTAATGATGTTCATAACATCATTCGATTCATACATATAAAGCTATCTTATTCGAAGGTTTAAACTTGTAATCACTAGAACATAGTTTAGTTAATTCTAAACTTGTTCGCAAACAAAAGTTAATCCTTCTAACTTGACTTTTAAAATCAACTAAACACATGTTCTATATCTATATGATATGCTAACTTAATGATTTAAAACCTGGAAACACGAAAAACACCGTAAAACCGGATTTACGCCGTCGTAGTAACACCGCGGGCAGTTTTGGGTTAGTTAATTAAAAACTATGATAAACTTTGATTTAAAAGTTGTTATTCTGAGAAAATGATTTTTATTATGAACATGAAACTATATCCAAAAATTATGGTTAAACTCAAAGTGGAAGTATGTTTTCTAAAATGGTCATCTAGACGTCGTTCTTTCGACTGAAATGACTACCTTTACAAAAACGACTTGTAACTTATTTTTCCGACTATAAACCTATATTTTTTCTGTTTATATTCATAAAATAGAGTTCAATATGAAATCATAGCAATTTGATTCACTCAAAACGGATTTAAAATGAAGAAGTTATGGGTAAAACAAGATTGGATAATTTTTCTCATTTTAGCTACGTGAAAATTGGTAACAAATCTATTCCAACCATAACTTAATCAACTTGTATTGTATATTATGTAATCTTGAGATACCATAGACACGTATACAATGTTTCGACCTATCATGTCGACACATCTATATATATTTCGGAACAACCATAGACACTCTATATGTGAATGTTGGAGTTAGCTATACAGGGTTGAGGTTGATTCCAAAATATATATAGTTTGAGTTGTGATCAATACTGAGATACGTATACACTAGGTCGTGGATTGATTCAAGATAATATTTATCGATTTATTTCTGTACATTTAACTGTGGACAACTAGTTATAGGTTACTAACGAGGACAGCTGACTTAATAAACTTAAAATATCAAAATATATTAAAAGTGTTGTAAATATATTTTGAACATACTTTAATATATATGTATATATTGTTATAGGTTCGTGAATCAACAGTGGCCAAGTCTTACTTCCCGACGAAGTAAAAATCTGTGAAAGTGAGTTATAGTCCCACTTTTAAAATCTAATATTTTTGGGATGAGAATACATGCAGGTTTTATAAATGATTTACAAAATAGACACAAGTACGTGAAACTACATTCTATGGTTGAATTATCGAAATCGAATATGCCCCTTTTTATTAAGTCTGGTAATCTAAGAATTAGGGAACAGACACCCTAATTGACGCGAATCCTAAAGATAGATCTATTGGGCCTAACAAACCCCATCCAAAGTACCGGATGCTTTAGTACTTCGAAATTTATATCATATCCGAAGGGTGTCCCGGAATGATGGGGATATTCTTATATATGCATCTTGTTATTGTCGGTTACCAGGTGTTCACCATATGAATGATTTTTATCTCTATGTATGGGATGTGTATTGAAATATGAAATCTTGTGGTCTATTGTTACGATTTGATATATATAGGTTAAACCTATAACTCACCAACATTTTTGTTGACGTTTAAAGCATGTTTATTCTCAGGTGAATATTAAGAGCTTCCGCTGTTGCATACTAAAATAAGGACAAGATTTGGAGTCCATGTTTGTATGATATTGTGTAAAAAAACTGCATTCAAGAAACTGATTTCGATGTAACATATTTGTATTGTAAACCATTATGTAATGGTCGTGTGTAAACAGGATATTTTAGATTATCATTATTTGATAATCTACGTAAAGCTTTTTAAACCTTTATTTATGAAATAAAGGTTATGGTTTGTTTTAAAAATGAATGCAGTCTTTGAAAAACGTCTCATATAGAGGTCAAAACCTCGCAACGAAATCAATTAATATGGAACGTTTTTAATCAATAAGAACGGGACATTTCAGTTGGTATCAGAGCGTTGGTCTTAGAGAACCAGAAAATTTGCATTAGTGTGTCTTATCGAGTTTGTTAGGATGCATTAGTGAGTCTGGACTTCGACCGTGTTTTCTTTAAAAATGATTGCTTAACATTTTTGTTGGAAACTATATATTTTTAACATATGAATATTATGTGATATATTAATCTCTTAACGTGTTTGATATTATGTGATAGATGTCTACCTCTAGAACAAGTCCCATTGACTCACCTAATAATAATGAAGAGTCAAATGTAAATTGGAATGATTTGTGGACTGATTCACAAGTTCCCGAAGAGGAACCGGAAGAAGAGTCGGAACCGGAAGAAGAATCGGAACCGGAAGAAGAATCGGAACCGGATGAAGAAATAGAACCGGTGGGGGAAATAATAAAACGGTTAAGTAAAAGAAAATCCTCAACCAACCGACCAAAGTTAATTATGGTCAATGGTGTTTCCGCCAAGGAAGCAAAATATTGGGAGGATTACCAATTCTCCGATGAATCGGATTCCGGCGAGAATTCCGATGATGTTATAGAAATTACCCCAACTGAATTTAAAAAGGCAAAAGAAAATAATAAGGGAAAGGGCATAAAAATAGAGAAATCTAATTCCAACCCCGATGAACTTTATATGTATCGTCAACCCCCGAAGTCCTTAAGTTGTAACAATGACCCGGGAACCTCTAAACCACCAGGTTTTTCTAAACCAATGTGGACAACGACGGCTCGTATTAGGGGAACATCATATATCCCTAGAAACTTGGCAAAACGAACCAAAACCGAAGAAGAAGAAACGAGCGAGTCGGAATAAGATAGTTGTATTCGTGTGGTGTAATATATGTAATATAGTGTTCTTATGCTTTATGATATATGTAAAAATTGCTTGTATTAATAAGTATTTTTTTATGAAACTAACTCTTGTCTATTTTACAGTTTAAAAACACAAAATGGATAGACAACCCAATATTTTAAGAGACCTACCCGGAGACATGATTGATGAAATCTTGTCTAGAGTCGGCCAGAATTCTTCGGCACAACTATTTAAGGCGAGATCAGTTTGTAAGACATTCGAAGAACGTTCCAAGAATGTCTTGGTTTATAAGAGACTTTCGTTTGAAAGATGGGGGATATCACATTGGGAAACCCATAAGTTACGATGTGTTTACTTTGACGCATATATTGCGGGGAACCCAAATGCTATTTTACGCAACGGGTTAAGAAATTATTTTGACTCAATATACCCGAATATTGGACTTCGTGATTTAGAAAAAGCGGCTAACATGCAACATAAAGAAGCATGTTATGCTTACGGATTAGTAATGTTCGCTTCTCACCAAAGTGAGAACAAGAACATCGGGCTACAACTATTAAACAAAATGTTTCCACAAGTGACGGAGTCGGTAATTGGGGTAAGAAATGAGGTTTTTAGATTATTACGGGACTGTTGGACATTACGTAACCCTCGTCCCTTTGATGACGTTACAACACGCTGTCTTATCAACGGCCATAACGGTTATGTTGCACAAGACCAAGGATGGGAAGTAGTCCTAGTAAAACCAGAATGCATGACTTGTTTCTGGACGTATGAATTACGTGTCTTTATTGCCTTTGCTGAACGACTTGTGTACTAGCTAGAATTATCTTCACAACTATCTTGTATCAAAGTTATTGTGTGCTATATTTCATGCTTTATGTAAAATAAGCGGTATTGTAAGTTTGTAAAATATTGTATAAAAGTTTGAACGCGAAATATTATTATAATCAGTTTTTCATATAGAATTGTAGTAGTTGAATTGTATATTAGCTACTAAGTATGAACTTAACGGGTAGGTACTACCCGAATTTAAACTTATAAAACGCTAATATGAAGAAAAAGCTTTTATAAATGAGTTCATATTATGCTACGAAATACTATTAACTACTCTTAATATTCTGTATGATTAACTTGTTCCATTTAACTATTTTGAAGGAAATGGCACCGACTACTCGACACACCGTGAATATGAATGAAGAGGAATTCTGTACTTTTCTAGCTTCAAACATAGCCGCAGTACAGGCTGCGCTACATACCAACAATAACCTTGGATCTAGCAGTACAGGAAATCGTGTAGGATGCACCTACAAAGAATTCACTGCCTGCAAACCTTTGGAATTTGATGGAACCGAAGGACCGATCGGATTGAAACGGTGGACCGAGAAGGTCGAATCGGTGTTTGCCATAAGTAAGTGTACTGAAGAGGACAAAGTAAAGTACGCTACGCATACCTTCACAGGTTCTGCGTTAACATGGTGGAATACCTATCTAGAGCAAGTGGGACAAGACGATGCGTACGCACTACCGTGGTCAGCATTCAAGCACTTGATGAACGAGAAGTACCGTCCCAGAACCGAGGTCAATAAGCTCAAGACAGAACTTAGAGGGTTACGAACCCAAGGATTTGATATTACCACGTACGAAAGACGATTCACATAATTGTGCCTATTGTGTCCGGGAGCATTCGAAGATGAGGAAGAGAAGATCGACGCGTTTGTGAAAGGATTACCGGAAAGAATCCAAGAAGATATAAGTTCACACGAGCCCGCCTCCATACAACAGGCATGTAGAATGGCTCACAAACTAGTGAACCAGATTGAAGAAAGAATTAAAGAACAGACTGCTGAAGAGGCCAATGTGAAGCAAGTCAAAAGAAAGTGGGAGGAAAACGGTGATAAGAATCACCAATACAACAACAACAGCAATTACAACAATAATCGCAACAATTATCCCAACAATCGCAACATCAATCGCAACTACAACAAACGGCCCAACAACAACAACAACAACAACAGCAACTACAACAATCATCCCAACAACAATAATAACCGCAACAACAACAACAATCAGAAGCAGCTATGCCAAAGGTGTGAAAAGAATCACTCGGGGTTCTGCACCAAATTTTGCAACAAGTGTAAAAGAAATGGTCATAGCGCGGCGAAGTGTGAGGCCTACGGACCAGGGGTTAATAGAACGAAAGGAACAAATGGTGTCGGAACGAGTAATGGCGGAGCAAGTAGTGTCGGAGCAAGTTATGCCAATGTAGTTTGTTATAAATGTGGAAAACCAGGCCACATTATTAGAAATTGCCCGAACCAGGAGAACACGAATGGACAAGGCCGTGGAAGAGTTTTCAATATTAATGCGGTAGAGGCACAGGAAGACCCGGAGCTTGTTACGGGTACGTTTCTTATTGACAATAAATCTGCTTACGTTTTATTTGATTCGGGTGCGGATAGAAGCTATATGAGTGGAGATTTTTGTGCTAAATTAAGTTGTCCATTGACGCCTTTGGATAGTAAATTTTTACTCGAATTAGCAAATGGTAAATTAATTTCAGCAGATAATATATGTCGGAATCGAGAAATTAAACTGGTTAGCGAAACATTTAAGATTGATTTGATACCAGTAGAGTTAGGGAGTTTTGATGTGATAATCGGTATGGACTGGTTGAAAGAAGTGAAAGCGGAGATCGTTTGTTATAAAAATGCAATTCGCATTATACGAGAAAAAGGAAAACCCTTAATGGTGTACGGAGAAAAGGGCAACACAAAGCTACATCTTATTAGTAATTTGAAGGCACAAAAACTAATAAGAAAAGGTTGCTATGCTGTTCTAGCACACGTCGAGAAAGTACAAACTGAAGAAAAGAGCATCAATGATGTTCCCATTGCAAAAGAATTTCCCGATGTATTTCCGAAAGAGTTACCGGGATTACCCCCACATCGATCCGTTGAATTTCAAATAGATCTTGTACCAGGAGCTGCACCAATAGCTCGTGCTCCTTACAGACTCGCACCCAGCGAGATGAAAGAATTGCAAAGCCAATTACAAGAACTTTTAGAGCGTGGTTTCATTCGACCAAGCACATCACCGTGGGGAGCTCCTGTTTTGTTTGTCAAGAAGAAAGATGGTACATTCAGGTTGTGTATCGACTACCGAGAGTTTAACAAACTTACCATCAAGAACCGCTACCCACTACCGAGAATCGACGACTTATTTGATCAACTACAAGGCTCGTCTGTTTATTCAAAGATTGACTTACGTTCCGGGTATCATCAAATGCGGGTGAAAGAAGATGATATTCCAAAGACTGCTTTCAGAACACGTTACGGTCATTACGAGTTTATGGTCATGCCGTTTGGTTTAACTAATGCACCAGCTGTGTTCATGGACCTTATGAACCGAGTGTGTGGACCATACCTTGACAAGTTTGTCATTGTTTTCATTGATGACATACTTATTTACTCAAAGAATGACCAAGAACACGGTGAACATCTGAGAAAGGTGTTAGAAGTATTGAGGAAGGAAGAATTGTACGCTAAGTTTTCAAAGTGTGCATTTTGGTTGGAAGAAGTTCAATTCCTCGGTCACATAGTGAACAAAGAAGGTATTAAGGTGGATCCGGCAAAGATAGAAACTGTTGAAAAGTGGGAAACCCCGAAAACTCTGAAACACATACGCCAGTTTTTAGGACTAGCTGGTTACTACAGAAGGTTCATCCAAGACTTTTCCAGAATAGCAAAACCCTTGACTGCATTAACGCATAAAGGGAAGAAATTTGAATGGAATGATGAACAAGAGAAAGCGTTTCAGTTATTGAAGAAAAAGCTAACTACGGCACCTATATTGTCATTGCCTGAAGGGAATGATGATTTTGTGATTTATTGTGATGCATCAAAGTAAGGTCTCGGTTGTGTATTAATGCAACGAACGAAGGTGATTGCTTATGCGTCTAGACAATTGAAGATTCACGAACAAAATTATACGACGCATGATTTGGAATTAGGCGCGGTTGTTTTTGCATTAAAGACTTGGAGGCACTACTTATATGGGGTCAAAAGTATTATATATACCGACCACAAAAGTCTTCAACACATATTTAATCAGAAACAACTGAATATGAGGCAGCGTAGGTGGATTGAATTATTGAATGATTACGACTTTGAGATTCGTTACCACCCGGGGAAGGCAAATGTGGTAGCCGATGCCTTGAGCAGGAAGGACAGAGAACCCATTCGAGTAAAATCTATGAATATAGTGATTCATAATAACATTACTACTCAAATAAAGGAGGCGCAACAAGGAGTTTTAAAAGAGGGAAATTTAAAGGATGAAATACCCAAAGGATCGGAGAAGCATCTTAATATTCGGGAAGACGGAACCCGGTATAGGGCTGAAAGGATTTGGGTACCAAAATTTGGAGATATGAGAGAAATGGTACTTAGAGAAGCTCATAAAACCAGATACTCAATACATCCTGGAACGGGGAAGATGTACAAGGATCTCAAGAAACATTTTTGGTGGCCGGGTATGAAAGCCGATGTTGCTAAATACGTAGGAGAATGTTTGACGTGTTCTAAGGTCAAAGCTGAGCATCAGAAACCATCAGGTCTACTTCAACAACCCGAAATCCCGGAATGGAAATGGGAAAACATTACCATGGATTTCATCACTAAATTGCCAAGGACTGCAAGTGGTTTTGATACTATTTGGGTAATAGTTGACCGTCTCACCAAATCAGCACACTTCTTGCCAATAAGAGAAGATGACAAGATGGAGAAGTTAGCACGACTGTATTTGAAGGAAGTCATCTCCAGACATGGAATACCAATCTCTATTATCTCTGATAGGGATGGCAGATTTATTTCAAGATTCTGGCAGACAGTACAGCAAGCATTAGGAACTCGTCTAGACATGAGTACTGCCTATCATCCACAAACTGATGGGCAGAGTGAAAGGACGATACAAACGCTTGAAGACATGCTACGAGCATGTGTTATTGATTTCGGAAACAGTTGGGATCGACATCTACCGTTAGCAGAATTTTCCTACAACAACAGCTACCATTCAAGCATTGAGATGGCGCCGTTTGAAGCACTTTATGGTAGAAAGTGCAGGTCTCCGATTTATGGTAGAAAGTGCCCAAAGTCGACAAAAGAGCTACGCTGACATTAAAAGAAAAGATATAGAATTTGAAATTGGAGAGATGGTCATGCTTAAAGTTGCACCTTGGAAAGGCGTTGTTCGATTTGGTAAACGAGGGAAATTAAATCCAAGGTATATTGGACCATTCAAGATTATTGATCGTATCGGACCAGTAGCTTACCGACTAGAGTTACCTCAACAACTCGCAGCTGTACATAACACTTTCCACGTCTCGAATTTAAAGAAATGTTTTGCTAAAGAAGATCTCACTATTCCGTTAGATGAAATCCAAATCAACGAAAAACTTCAATTCATCGAAGAACCCGTCGAAATAATGGATCGTGAGGTTAAAAGACTTAAGCAAAACAAGATACCAATTGTTAAGGTTCGATGGAATGCTCGTAGAGGACCCGAGTTCACCTGGGAGCGTGAAGATCAGATGAAGAAGAAATACCCGCATCTATTTCCAGAAGATTCGTCAACACCTTCAACAGCTTAAAATTTCGGGACGAAATTTATTTAACGGGTAGGTACTGTAGTGACCCGAACTTTTCCATGTTTATATATATTAATTGAGATTGATATTTACATGATTAAATGTTTCCAACATGTTAAGCAATCAAACTTGTTAAGACTTGATTAATTGAAATATGTTTCATATAGACAATTGACCACCCAAGTTGATCGGTGATTCATGAACGTTAAAACTTGTAAAAACTATATGATGACATATATATGGATATATATATATATAGTTAACATGATACTATGATAAGAAAACATATCATAAAGTATATTAACAATGAACTACATATGTAAAAACAAGACTACTAACTTAATGATTTTTAAACGAGACATATATGTAACGATTATCGTTGTAAAGACATTTAATGTATATATATCATATTAAGAGATATTCATACATGATAATATCATGATAATATAATAATTTAAAATCTCATTTGATATTATAAACATTGGGTTAACAACATTTAACAAGATCGTTAACCTAAAGGTTTCAAAACAACACTTACATGTAACGACTAACGATGACTTAAAGACTCAGTTAAAATGTATATACATGTAGTGTTTTAATATGTATTTATACACTTTTGAAAGACTTAAATACACTTATCAAAATACTTCTACTTAACAAAAATGCTTACAATTACATCCTCGTTCAGTTTCATCAACAATTCTACTCGTATGCACCCGTATTCGTACTCGTACAATACACAACTTTTAGATGTATGTACTATTGGTATATACACTCCAATGATCAGCTCTTAGCAGCCCATGTGAGTCACCTAACACATGTGGGAACCATCATTTGGCAACTAGCATGAAATATCTCATAAAATTACAAAAATATGAGTAATCATTCATGACTTATTTACATGAAAACAAAATTACATATCCTTTATATCTAATCCATACACCAACGACCAAAAACACCTACAAACACTTTCATTCTTCAATTTTCTTCATCTAATTGATCTCTCTCAAGTTCTATCTTCAAGTTCTAAGTGTTCTTCATAAATTCCAAAAGTTCTAGTTTCATAAAATCAAGAATACTTTCAAGTTTGCTAGCTCACTTCCAATCTTGTAAGGTGATCATCCAACCTCAAGAAATCTTTGTTTCTTACAGTAGGTTATCATTCTAATACAAGGTAATAATCATATTCAAACTTTGGTTCAATTTCTATAACTATAACAATCTTATTTCAAGTGATGATCTTACTTGAACTTGTTTTCGTGTCATGATTCTGCTTCAAGAACTTCGAGCCATCCAAGGATCCATTGAAGCTAGATCCATTTTTATCTTTTCCAGTAGGTTTATCCAAGGAAATTAAGGTAGTAATGATGTTCATAACATCATTCAATTCATACATATAAAGCTATCTTATTCGAAGGTTTAAACTTGTAATCACTAGAACATAGTTTAGTTAATTCTAAACTTGTTCGCAAACAAAAGTTAATCCTTCTAACTTGACTTTTAAAATCAACTAAACACATGTTATATATCTATATGATATGCTAACTTAATGATTTAAAACCTGGAAACACGAAAAACACCGTAAAACCGGGTTTACGCCGTCGTAGTAACACCGCGGGCTGTTTTGGGTTAGTTAATTAAAAACTATGATAAACTTTGATTTAAAAGTTGTTATTCTGAGAAAATGATTTTTATTATGAACATGAAACTATATCCAAAAATTATGGTTAAACTCAAAGTGGAAGTATGTTTTCTAAAATGGTCATCTAGACGTCGTTCTTTCGACTGAAATGACTACCTTTACAAAAACGACTTGTAACTTATTTTTCCGACTATAAACCTATACTTTTTCTGTTTAGATTCATAAAATAGAGTTCAATATGAAATCATAGCAATTCGATTCACTCAAAACGGATTTAAAATGAAGAAGTTATGGGTAAAACAAGATTGGATAATTTTTCTCATTTTAGCTACGTGAAAATTGGTAACAAATCTATTCCAACCATAACTTAATCAACTTGTATTGTATATTATGTAATCTTGAGATACCATAGACACGTATACAATGTTTCGACCTATCATGTCGACACATCTATATATATTTCGGAACAACCATAGACACTCTATATGTGAATGTTGGAGTTAGCTATACAGGGTTGAGGTTGATTCCAAAATATATATAGTTTGAGTTGTGATCAATACTGAGATACGTATACACTGGGTCGTGGATTGATTCAAGATAATATTTATCGATTTATTTCTGTACATTTAACTGTGGACAACTAGTTATAGGTTACTAACGAGGACAGCTGACTTAATAAACTTAAAACATCAAAATATATTAAAAGTGTTGTAAATATATTTTGAACATACTTTAATATATATGTATATATTGTTATAGGTTCGTGAATCAACAGTGGCCAAGTCTTACTTCCCGACGAAGTAAAAATCTGTGAAAGTGAGTTATAGTCCCACTTTTAAAATCTAATATTTTTGGGATGAGAATACATGCAGGTTTTATAAATGATTTACAAAATAGACACAAGTACGTGAAACTACATTCTATGGTTGAATTATCGAAATCGAATATGCCCCTTTTTATTAAGTCTGGTAATCTAAGAATTAGGGAACAGACACCCTAACTGACGCGAATCCTAAAGATAGATCTATTGGGCCTAACAAACCCCATCCAAAGTACCGGATGCTTTAGTACTTCAAAATTTATATCATATCCGAAGGGTGTCCCGGAATGATGGGGATATTCTTATATATGCATCTTGTTATTGTCGGTTACCAGGTGTTCACCATATGAATGATTTTTATCTCTATGTATGGGATGTGTATTGAAATATGAAATCTTGTGGTCTATTGTTACGATTTGATATATATAGGTTAAACCTATAACTCACCAACATTTTTGTTGACGTTTAAAGCATGTTTATTCTCAGGTGAATATTAAGAGCTTCCGCTGTTGCATAGTAAAATAAGGACAAGATTTGGAGTCCATGTTTGTATGATATTGTGTAAAAAAACTGCATTCAAGAAACTGATTTCGATGTAACATATTTGTATTGTAAACCATTATGTAATGGTCGTGTGTAAACAGGATATTTTAGATTATCATTATTTGATAATCTACGTAAAGCTTTTTAAACCTTTATTTATGAAATAAAGGTTATGGTTTGTTTTAAAAATGAATGCAGTCTTTGAAAAACGTCTCATATAGAGGTCAAAACCTCGCAACGAAATCAATTAATATGGAACGTTTTTAATCAATAAGAACGGGACATTTCATCCTACTCCACAAGAACCACAACCTGATCAAGATAAGGAAAAAGAACCGGTAGTTGAAAAGGTTAATGAAGATAATACAGTTAAGGATAAACCTTATGTTAAACCATACCAACCACCACTTCCTTACCCGAGTAAAATGAAGAAAGAAAAACTTGAAGCCGAGCAATCCAAATTCTTGGATATGTTTAAACAGATAAATGTAAATCTTCCTTTCATTGATGTGATTTCAGGAATGCCTAGATATGCTAAATTCTTGAAAGATCTAATCTCAAATAGAAAGAAAATGGAAGAACTCTCGGCTGTTACTATGAATGCTAATTGTTCAGCAGTGCTGTTGAATAAGATACCAGAAAAACTATCTGATCCAGGAAGTTTCACAATTCCATGTTTTCTGGGTAGTCTTAGTTCAATAGAAGCATTGGCAGACTTAGGTGCTAGTATAAATCTAATGCCGTATTCACTATACGCTAAACTAGACCTCGGAGAATTGAAACCAACCAGAATAAGCATACAACTAGCCGATAGATCAATAAAATATCCTAGAGGGATAATGGAGAACATGCTAGTTAAAGTTGGTACTTTAGTATTTCCAGTAGATTTTGTTGTTTTGGACATGGAAGAAGATTCTCAAGTTCCTCTCATATTGGGAAGACCATTCTTAAACACGGCTAAAGCAATGATAGACGTGTTCGGTAAGAAATTGACCCTAAGTATAGAAGATGAGAGTGTTACCTTTTCAGTTGATAGAGCAATGCAACAACCACAATCTGCAGATGATACATGTTATTATATTCAAACTATAGATGCACATGCAGAATTATTAGAAGAATTTCCAGAATTACAAGGAACAGGAGAATGTTCTTTAGGAGAAGGTAATGAACCAATTGATGAAGCTGAAATGTTAGCTACACTAATAGCTAATGGATATGAACCAACAACAGAAGAAATTCAAATGCTAAAAGAAGAAGACAGATATCGATACAAATCATCGATAGAAGAACCTCCGAAATTAGAGTTAAAGCCACTTCCAAACCATTTGGAATACGCTTATTTACATGGTGAATCTGAATTACCTGTAATAATATCGTCTTCTCTTACTGAAAATGAGAAATCACAACTCATTTCTATGTTGAAAGCTCATAAACCAGCCATTGCATGGAAGATTCATGATATTAAAGGAATAAGTCCTTCGTATTGCACACATAAAATCCTTATGGAAGAAGGTCATAAAACGTATGTGCAACGCCAACGAAGACTAAATCCTAATATGCAAGATGTAGTTAAGAAAGAGATTATTAAACTGCTAGATGCAGGTTTAATTTATCCAATTTCTGATAGTCCATGGGTAAGCCCAGTTCAATGCGTGCCTAAGAAGGGTGGCATGACTGTCATTACAAATGAGAAAAATGAGCTTATTCCTACTAGGACTGTAACAGGATGGCGTGTGTGTATTGATTATAGAAAATTAAATGACGCCACCAGAAAAGATCACTTTCCCTTACCTTTCATAGATCAAATGTTGGAAAGATTAGCCGGAAATAGTTACTATTGTTTTCTAGATGGATTTTCCGGATATTTTCAAATTCCAATAGCACCCGAAGATCAAGAGAAAACCACATTCACGTGCCCTTATGGTAATTTTGCTTACAAACGCATGCCATTTGGACTTTGCAACGCCCCTGCAACCTTTCAAAGGTGTATGATGGCAATTTTTCATGACATGATAGAAGAATGCATGGAAGTTTTCATGGATGACATTTCAGTCTTCGGTGATACATTTGAATCATGTCTAGTTAATCTTGAACGAATGCTAATTAGATGCGAATAATCAAATCTAGTACTTAATTGGGAGAAATGCCATTTCATGGTTAAAGAAGGCATCGTTCTTGGACATAAAATTTCAAAAGAAGGAATTGAAGTGGATAGAGCTAAAGTAGATGTAATTGCTAAACTTCCACATCCCACCAATGTTAGAGGAATTAGGAGTTTTCTAGGGCATGCCGGTTTTTACCGACGTTTCATAAAAGATTTTTCTAAAATTGCCACTCCTATGAATAAACTCCTAGAAAAGGATGCTCCATTCATCTTTTCAGATGAGTGTATCAAATTTTTTAATATTCTTAAAGAAAAACTCACTAATGCGCCGATCATGATAACACCAAATTGGAATCTACCATTTGAACTAATGTGCGATGCAAGTGATTTTGCAATGGGAGCCGTTTTAGGACAAAGGATTGAAAAACGATTTCAACCTATATATTATGCTAGTAAGACGTTACAAGGAGCACAAACGAACTATACAACAACTGAAAAAGAACTCCTTGCTATTGTCTTTGCTTTTGACAAATTTCGATCATATCTCGTTCTAGCAAAAACGGTGGTCTATACCGACCATTCTGCTCTTAGATACCTATTTTCAAAACAAGATGCTAAACCAAGATTAATCCGTTGGATCTTACTCTTACAAGAGTTTGATATTGAAATCCGAGATAAAAGAGGAGCAGAAAATCTCGCCGCTGATCATCTTTCTCGTCTTGAAAATCCCGAATTAGAAGTTCTAAATGAATCGGCCATACAAGACAACTTTCCTGATGAATATCTATTGAAGATAGATTATAATGAAATCCCATGGTTTGCAGACTATGCAAACTACTTAGTTTGTGGATTCCTTGAAAAAGGATTATCGTACCAAAGACGAAAGAAATTCTTCAGTGATATAAAACACTATTTCTGGGAAGATCCACATCTGTTTAAAAGTTGTCCCGATGGAATAATACGCCGATGTGTATTTGGAGATGAAGCTAGTAAAATTTTAAACCATTGTCACACAGGACCAACAGGAGGGCATTATGGGCCTCAACTAACAGCAAGAAAAGTTTATGAAGCTAGATTCTATTGGCCTACAATTTACAAAGACGCACACCTTCTTTGCAAATCCTGTGATGCATGTCAAAGGGCTGGAAAAATAAGTCAACGTGATGAAATGCCACAAAATGTCATCCAAGTATGTGAAGTATTTGACATTTGGGGTATTGACTTTATGGGTCCATTTCCAAAATCTCATAATAATCTATATATACTCGTAGCCATTGATTATGTATCTAAATGGGCGGAAGCACAAGCTCTCCCAACTAACGATGCACGAGTTGTAGTTAACTTTTTAAAACGTCTTTTTGCAAGGTTTGGAACACCGAAAGCTTTAATAAGTGATCGGGGTACTCATTTCTGTAATAATCAACTTGAGAAAGTTCTTAAAAGATATGGAGTAACTCATAAAATCTCCACCGCATATCATCCACAAACAAGTGGACAAGTTGAAAATACCAACCGAGCTTTAAAACGTATTCTAGAGAAAATCGTAGGATCAAATCCGAAGGAATGGTCCATTAAATTGGAGGATGCACTCTGGACTTTTAGAACAGCCTACAAAACTCCAATTGGAACCACACCTTTTAGACTTGTTTATGGAAAAGCATGTCATCTTCCAGTAGAAATTGAACACAAAGCATTTTGGGCTTTGAAAACATGTAATCTTGATTTACATGAAGCCGGACGTCTACGATTAAGTCAACTAAATGAATTAGAAGAATTAAGACATGAAGCATACGAAAATTCGTTAATCTATAAAGAAAGAACGAAGAAATGGCATGATAAAAGAATCAGAAGTTCAAAAGAATTTAAAGAAGGAGACAGAGTTCTTCTTTTCAATTCACGATTCAAGCTATTTCCTGGAAAATTGAAATCAAGATGGTCTGGACCATTCATGGTCAAAAGAGTTTTCCCATACGGAACGATAGAATTGATAAATTCAAATGGGATTGAATTTAAAGTTAATGGTCACAGAGTTAAACATTACATACATGGTCCGATGGAAGTCGACAACGAAGTTAATCACAATTTCGACACTACAGCTAACTAAGTGTGGGGAGAATCAAGTCTTTAAAGGATAATATGTATTTCTGTTAGAGTTAGATTGTCTGTTTTCGTGTAGTTCTCGAAAATGGAACCCGAATGGTCTTTCCCTAGCAGACCCTAAAGAACTAGTCTTCTCCCCCCATTCTGAATTTTTATTTTTTTAGGTTTTTACGAAATGAAGACTGCCTGTGAACTAAACCATGGTCTAATGCTACACGCTTTGATCACTAAAATAAATAATGACATACTTCCAAGTGAAATAGTATCAGTAATCAGAGAAAGAATGGACGGAGTTAGAAAAGAATCTAGATACGAAGATAATAAGTTACAATTTGGTAAAGGAAAATCAAAATCCGCAGCGAAAAGAAGAGCACGACACCTAGAACGATGTCACAAATGCGGAAAATGGTCACATGGAGGTAAATGTTCAAATAATCAAACCTATTCAAATACCGAATTTGTTACTTTATGCAGAGACGGACCATTCATATGTTTAGAAGAAAAGACACTGAATGCTCGAGGTTACGCCTATGTAGCTATGGAAAACCAATTAAACCGACTATCTTATGAATGGGATAGATCATATAACTAAGAAATCTATTTCACAGGTATGTTTGTACAGTTTTTATTTTTATTTTTTTTTTATTTTTAACCTTTTGATAATAAACGCTAATTTGTTCGTTAAAAAGTATTAAATTGGTATTGAATAAAATTAGGTTTGGTGACCGAAATTATTGATATCATTCAAAAATTTATTACATCACTGCGAAATTTAACGTTTATTCTTAAGGTATAAATATCTTTAAACAATCAACCCAAAATATTTCAAAAATTCGTCATGAGTTAAATTAGGTTTTGGAACCGAAATTACTTTACCGAAAAGAGGGGCGCATATTTTTGATAATATTTGATTGATTAAAGTGGGATAAAAAGACAAAAAGATTTTTAATTTTATTTTTACTATGTTTTTAAAATTAATATTTAAATCTTAAATTAATATTGTAAACTTTGTAAAAATAATATATTTAAAATTGTAAATATTTGAAAAATTAATATAAGTTTGGTGTGAATTTATAATATGAATTTTTAATTTTATGCATTTCAAATTTTAAGTTTGGTGTGAATTTTTAATATTAATTTTGAATTTTATATTTAAGTTGTGTGAATTTAAAAACAAAAATTTACTTTATCTCATTAAGTTAAAAATATGATTTTTAAAATTCGTCGTAAGTTGAAGACTAGGTCTTTGAACCGAAATTGCTTTACCCAAGGGAGGGACGAGAACTTTTATTATCATTGTTTTTAATCTTATTGAATTAAAGTATGCCAAAAACATTAAAAAACCCAAAAATCTTAGCTTTTAAAACAATCGCTACAAAAAGACAAATTTTAAAATTTTGTCGAGGGACGGACTAGGACATTGATCCGAAACGACCTCGTCCTAAATAACAAAGGAAACAAAATTTTAAAATTAAGTACTTAATTGTTTTATAAGTTAATGATTATATAAAAAAAAAAATATATCAAACTCCGCGACTCGCGGAGTTTGAAGGGTTATTCACCGCGAGTCGCGGGAGGACCGGAAATCAGAAAAAAAATAAAGAGCTGCAAACTGATCAGTCCACACCCCCAAAACCGAAAACACTGCGAAATACTCCGAAAAAACACCCAAAAACACCCCCAAAATCACAATTTTTAACCGTTAATCACCAAATCTTTTACTAAAATCATGTTGAGAAGGATGCTATCTAGGAATTACTCAAGAAAAACGGTAAATTTCTACACCTAAACACCATTTAATCCGAAATTTGTGTTCTTGAGCAATTTTTTTTTCCCAATTTGATTTTGATGCTTTTTAGTGTAATTAGGCTTAAATTGTTTATGTATTATGCTTGTATAACCTAGATTGATGCTGTTTAACATGATTAGAAGCCTTAAACTTCAAATTTTGAGTAATCTAGGGTTTGTGTTCTTGAGCAATTTGGGGCTTTTTGATATAAACAGGTTATGGCCGATTTTTGTCATGAATTGTTGCTAAATTAAGTAGTGTAACATGTCTAGGTAGTTAAATGATCCAAACTTTGAGGCTAAACATGATTTTGAGAATTAAAGTGGACTTTTTCAAGTCTAAAATTCATGAACTTGATTTTTGAAAGATAATGCCATTTGAAACTTGTTTAATTGCTAGTAATGATTATTTTGACATGTTATTTGAGTTGAATGCTTATGAACTTGATGAACATTTTCGTATATGCTTATTTGAAAAAGTGTAAATTTGATAAAAATGTGAAAATGAGCTTAAGTTTGATATAAATTGATCATGTCATTGTGATTATTTTGATTGATGATTTTGCTGACACTAATGCATATTTGGATGCACAAAAATTGTGTTTGATGTGTTTTGCAGACTGAAAGGGGTGAATCTTCATCACAAGCCCGCAATGCTCCTGCTGAGAATGCGGAACAACAGGAGGTGGATAACTACTACAAGCAGGATATACCTCATCCAGTCATGACCTTTTCTGATATGCACTTGGAAGAGTTGCACCCGAACCTGAGATTTGACAGACTTTGGATAGATTATCCAAAATATCAAAGGGGTTTGCATACTCTTCATTCTAAGGTTGTTGAGGTACCAAGGGTCATAGAATGGGGACCCTTAGAAGCTGTAGAATTGACCGGGCCAATTAGGGAATTACTTGTACAGAGGTATGGTAATTCTACTTTTAATGACTGGGTACGTTTATTCACCATGCGTAGACCTGTATATAAAGTATGGTGTGAAGAATTGTTATGTAGTATAGAGTTGAATGATCGGGTAGCTAGTTTAACCGATCGTTCTTTTATTAGATTTTTGTTAGGCGGTTCGATGCGCCACATGTCTTTACTGGACATGGCTCAGGCTTTACGTATATATACGCCTGAGGAGTTAGCATCTGCCGATTGTAGAGGGTTGATACTAAACGGTAGAAAGATAGATGAAAATTTTGATACACACGGTGTGTGGAGTCAAATGACAAGCCATCACCGTTTCAAAGGGGGAAATTACTCTTATTTGGATATAGATAGAGCCGAATTAAGAGTGATTCACAGGTTTTTAGCTAATTCGATTACACAAAGGGGTAAAAACAAGGAAAAGGTAAATGAACAGGATTTGTTTTACCATATGTGTATTCGAGACCCACAAAGCGCTGTAAGTATACCGTATTGTGTGGGTTATTATTTATCAGCTATGGTTCGGGGGATGCGATCGCATAACATAATAGGAGGTGGTATTTTTATTACTTTGATTGGTGAATATCTCGGTGTGGATATAAGTCGGGGGGGATTATTAGTAGAAGAACCAGAACCCCGCGATACTATAGGTTTAAATGTATACCATGGTGCGAAAGTTTTGAAGAAGCGAAATAACGCCGCAGTACAATACCATGGTAGACATCCACAGGTGGAGAGAAACCAACAGCAAGGTAATGTAGGAGAGGGGAATGAGATGCAAGAAATGCAAAGGTTTATAGCTTCTCAGGAATACGAAAATGCTAGACAGAGAGCATTTGAAGATTGGCAAGTTCATCAGAACCAAATCATAGCTCATTGCCAACATATAGGTAGAAACTATATTCCTACACCGAAACCCATCTTCCCTCCCTGGTCTATAGAGATGCAGCCACCATATCCTACGTATAACCCTGCCGAAGCATTCTATAGCACCTATGGTTATGCCTGGAACCCCTATTGGTACCAGTATCATCCCTAGTATACTTATTATTTTTTTTTTTTGTAAATTGTAATTATTGATACGTTTAATACTTTTGTTAATATTGTAATCATTTTTATAATTATCTAACTTTTATTCTTAGATTTTAAGAATTTTTGAATGTGGGGTAATATACCAAACTTCAAAAATATGTATATATGTTTGCAGTTTATCTTATGTACACAACAGGGTAAAACAACGCATTTTCAAAGACTGGCATTAAGTTCAGCAAAAGCAACTAATTTTGACGACAAGATGCAAAATATATGTGAAATAACAACAAGACGGAATGAACAAATGATGTGCACCATTTATCATTCAGCAAACAAACGCCAATATATTTGGAAACTTTGGTAAAAATTTAATCATTTTCACACTAATCACCCTAAATAATTTAAATTGTTACTGATTTCTTGCAAATGAGGGCATTGCAAGATCTTAAGTGTGGGAAGGGGTTAAATTCTTTCGGATTTTAAAATTTTTTACTTTATACACTTGGTTACCATTAAAAATACTAGTAAAGCAGTAGTTATATTAGAATCTAGTGCTCTCTGATAATAAAGAACAGCCCTGGTCTTATATACTGACTACCCAATTCTAGTAAAATTTTTCAAAATTTTCAATTAAATGAACTCAAAATCATGTTTATACATATTTATGAACGATAAAACTAGGTTTTAACACCGAAATTATTGTTACCTCGGAAAGGACATAAATTGAGAAACAAACCAAAATGTTAAAATTCATTTAAAATGGAATAGAGGACGATAAAAAGGAAAATAAAAGCCAAGTGTGGGAAAATTTACCAAGTTATCTTAAACATATGTCACATATATCTGTAACAAATAACTGAAAATACTTTTGCTTTGGACTAAACTAAACTGTTTTACCCGATGAAAGAAAAGAAGAGATGGATCTACATGATGAATCAATTCCATCATTAAAAGGAAGTAAAGTCTTCCGAAAAAGAAACGCGCTTCTTGATTTAGGTCATGAAGTTGTCGTCCAGGCCAGCTGTAGGTTGACGAAAAATCCAGAAAAGTCATCACTAAAATTAGCAGGAAATCCACGGACCTCAGCATTAAACAGGGTCGCCAAGTGGTCAGATTTATCCTAACCATGAGAAGGATTTATCTCGTACAATGGGGGGGCACCATGCAAATTAGCTGGATAAGACTAATGAATCAGATCCCCAGAAAGGATAATCTCCTTAAAGATTAAAAATCAGCTTTTAAGACTGATATTACTCAATCCTAGAGATTGACCTTAAAGATTGAGAATTACAAACTCATGGAATTCAATGATATCTAAACTCGAGCTTGAACGAGAAAATATTTTGATAAAAATTACAAACCGATTTGTTTTCTGAAAACCCTATTTTCAATGCGTTCATTACCATTGAACGTAAAATCCTAGGAATTCACCTGGAATTCATTAGGTCACCTGAACTAAATCGGGTGTCAACCGTAAGAACGGTGGTTGCATAGTGGTCAAAGACAGGACCTTGTGCCATACCGAAAAATTATAAGGGTGAGCTTTACTATTGCTCCTACCAAGGATTGTAATTGCGTCCGACACGTTATAAACCATAATTAAAAGCATGTCAGGGGACATTGCCTTAACAGTTGCTTGTTCAACGCTTTCCTTTACAACCGGACGGTAGTTTACCGAAAGGTAATATACGGGACAAGTAAACTGGACGTGTTGCTTTCCAAATACAAGGTTAGCAAGTGGGTAACACAAAACCATAAGTTTTGAACTAAAATTTTCAAATCTGAAACCCACCAAACCCACAAAAAATATTTTGCAAACACCGGTAAAGGGTTATTCCGGAAAAATTATCTAGGGTAAAAACTAGATTTAATTTTCAAAAGATCAAATGTTTTCATAAAGATCCAGTTTCCTTAATGGATCTAAATTTTTATAGTCATGTGGGACTGTAAACCATATCGTTACTACCATTTTTTATACCGCCGTAAAGAAATCACTGATGTACAAAGTGTGAAGAATAAAGAAGTGATTCTAGTATTTCAAGACGATATTGCTTGAGGACAAGCAACGCTCAAGTGTGGGAATATTTGATAATGCTAAAAACGAACATATATTTCATAGCATTATTCCTTAAGAAAGACAAGCTTTTAGTTGCAATTGTTCTATTTACAAGTGATATTCGTTTAAATATTAAAAGGTGAAGACAAAAGATAGATTCGACGAATTGAAGACGCAAACGACCAAAAAGCTCAAAAGTACAAAAGACAATCAAAGAGGTTCCAATTATTGATAAGAAACGTCTCGAAATTACAAGAGTACAAGATTCAAAACGCAAAGTACAAGATATTAAATTGTACGCAAGGACGTTCGAAAATCCGGAAATGGGACATGAGTCAACTATCAACGCCCGACGCAACGGACTAAAAATTACAAGTCAACTATGCACATAAATATAATATAATATTTAAATAATTCTTATAATTATTTAATATATTATATTTATTAAAAACCGTCGGTAAACAAAGAGCCAAACTCCTCTGAGCTGTAAAAGCAAACTCCGCGACTCGCGGAGTTTGAAGGCCAAAAAGGCCGCGAGTCGCAGAGCCCCAATTTCAGAAAATCCCTATAAAGCTCGCGCATTCTGATCGTAATCATCATCTTTTTTTTCTTCTTCTCCTCATACGTAAAATATATATATATATATATATAATTTATATTTTAATTTTAATTATAATTCTAATAATAAGGGTATATTAGCGAATGTTGTAAGGGTGTAAGTCGAAATTCTGTCCGTGTAACGCTACGCTATTTTTAATCATTGTAAGTTATGTTCAACCTTTTTATATTAATGTCTCGTAGCTAAGTTATTATTATGCTTATTTAAAACGAAGTAATCATGATGTTGGGCTAATTACTAAAATTGGGTAATTGGGCTTTGTACCATAATTGGGGTTTGGACAAAAGAACGACACTTGTGGAAATTAGACTATGGGCTATTAATGGGCTTTATATTTGTTTAACTAAATGATAGTTTGTTAATGTTAATATAAAGATTTACAATTGGGCGTCCCTATAAATTACCATATACACTCAATCGGACACGATGGGCGGGGTATTTATATGTACGAATAATCGTTCATTTAACCGGACACGGGAATGGATTAATAGCCACTAGAATAATTAAAACAGGGGTGAAATTATGTACAAGGACACTTGGTATAATTAATAACAAAATATTAAAACCTTGGGTTACACTCAGTCGACATCCTGGTGTAATTATTAAACAAAATATTAAAATCTTGTTACAGTTTAAGTCCCAAATTAGTTGGAATATTTAACTTCGGGTATAAGAATAATTTGACGAGGACACTCGCACTTTATATTTATGACTGATGGACTGTTATGGACAAAAACCAGACGGACATATTAAATAATCCAGGACAAAGGACAATTAACCCATGGGCATAAAACTAAAATCAACACGTCAAACATCATGATTACGGAAGTTTAAATAAGCATAATTCTTTTATTTCATATTTAATTTCCTTTATTTTATATTTAATTTCACTTCTAATTATCACATTTTTTTTATTGTTATTGTATTTAATTGCACTTTTAATTATCGTACTTTTTAATTATCGCAAGTTTATTTTATTGCACTTTTATTATTCGTAATTTCATTATCGTTATTTACTTTATGCTTTAATTTAAGTCTTGTATTTATTTTTAATATTTTACATTTGGTTTTAACTGCGACTAAAGTTTTAAAATCGACAAACCAGTCATTAAACGGTAAAAACCCCCCCTTTATAATAATAATATTACTTATATATATATATTTGTATTTTTATAAAAGTAAACTAATATAGCGTTAAGCTTTGTTTAAAAAGATTCCCTGTGGAACGAACTGGACTTACTAAAAAATACACTACTGTACGATTAGGTACACTGCCTATAAGTGTTGTAGCAAGGTTTAAGTATATCCGTTCTCTAAATAAATAAATATCTTGTGTAAAATTGTATCGTATTTAATAGTATTTTCTGCTAAAATTAATAACTATTTTATACCACTCCGCTACCACATCAATTACAAACGATTCACAACAGTTGATTACATCGCGAGGTACTTGACCTCTATATGATACATTTTACAAACATTGCATTCGTTTTTGAAAAGACAATCTTTCATTACATCGGAAGTTGACGACATGCATATCATTTCATAATAAATCTAACTAAAATTGACTTAATAATAATCTTGATGAACGCAACGACTCGAATGCAACGTCTATTGAAATATGTCATGAATGACTCCAAGTAATATCTCTAAGATGAGCAAATGCACAGCGGAAGATTTCTTTCGTACCTGAGAATAAACATGCTTTCAAGTGTCAACCAAAAAGGTTGGTGAGTTCATTAGTTTATCATAAATAATCATTTCATAATTTTAATAGACCACAAGATTTCATATTCCCAATTCTCATAAATAAACGTCCCATGCATAGAGACAAAAATATCATTCATATGGATTGAACACCTGGTAACCGACATTAACTAGATGCATATAAGAATATCCCCTATCATTCCGGGATCCTCCTTCGGACATGATATAAATTTCGAAGTACTAAAGCATCCGGTACTTTGGATGGGGTTTGTTAGGCCCAATAGATCTATCTTTAGGATTCGCGTCAATTAGGGTGTCTGTTCCCTAATTCTTAGATTACCAGACTAAAAAGGGGCATATTCGATTTCGATCATTCAACCATATATTGTAGTTTCAATTACTTGTGTCTATTTTGTAAAACAGTTATAAAAATTGCGCATGTATTCTCAGCCCAAAAATATAAAGGGTAAAAAGGCAAATGAAACTCACAGTAATGTATTTTGTAGTAAAAATACATATGACGATATTGAACAACAGAACAATGCAGGGTTGGCCTTGGATTCACGAACCTATATCATTTGTATATTTATTAAAACACATATTTGAATTCGAACAACTTTATATATATATATATATATATATATATATATATATATATATATATATATATATATATATGTAAATTCATTAGTTATATACTTTTTATATTAATAATATATATATTTCATATTTTCATTAAAATACTAATTTTGTTAAAAATGATAATCGTTATAATACTTGATTTTACTAATAAAAGTAATAATTATATTAATGATAATAATAATGATATTTATAATATTAGCTGTAAAATATTAATTTTATTGTTAATGATATTTATGATAATGATAGTAATAATAGTAATAATAAAGATAATCATAATCCTTAATAATGATAATTTTTAATTAGTATAATAACTCTAGTCAAAATGTTAATTTTAATAAAAAGACAGTTAAAAAAATAACTTTGATAATTTTCATAAAAATGATACTTTTGGTAATAATAATTATAATAGTAATAATACTGATACTAATATTAACTACAATAATACTTTGTGTACTAGTGATAATAGGTTTAGTAATAATAACGCTAATATCTATATTAATAATAATAATATTAATAATACTTATCCTAATAATAATAAAATGGTAAAATCATATTTGTTAATGATGTTAATAATATTAATTATAATTTTAGTTATAATCATATTAGTAATAATGAATGATACTTAATACCTATCTTATCATTAATAATAATGATACTTATAATACTTGTAGTACTAATAATAATTAATAATAACAATATTAATAACAATAATAATAATAATTAGTAGTAATAATAATAATAACATAACAATAACTATAACAATAACAATAACAATGACAATGACAATAATAATAATAATGATAATGATAATAATAATAATAATAATAATAATAATAATAATAATAATAATAATAATAATAATAATAATAATAATAATTTTATTAAATTATACCTTTGTAGCATTAAAAAGAATTAAACTGCCCAAGACGGGACTCAAACCCACGACCTCCCGTTCACACACAAACACATCTAACCATCAAACCAAGTTTGCTTCCTTGAATTAATTCGTAACCCCATATACTTAATTCGTTTTGAGGAGCCCAACAACCATTTCTTAAGTCCAACATAAACTTTTGATTTTGGCCCAGTTTAAAATTTAGTGGATATCATAAGCCTTAACGAATAAAAGGGGAAGTAGTAGACCTCTTAACCTAGTAGTGTTTTATTAGGGTTTCCCAAGAAAATAGATCGAGTATAGCAGTAGCATAAACGCATGAAGATGATATCATCATCGCACCATCTATCAACAATCATCATTATCTTTAACAGACCAGTCAAGCAGCAGCCCTCGATGAATTACAGGTCATCAATTCCTCATCATCAGTCTTCTCCTTCATCGATAATCATCATCCTTTATCATTCGATCAAGTAATTGATAAATCAATTGTTTCAGGTACGTAATCGATTCAATGATAATTCTATTAATTTCTTTAAACCCTTCGTTATTTTTTGTATACTTATATATTCGAACAAAGGTATTATTTTATGATGTTATTGGTGAGTTTGATGATGTTTGGTCTCGGATTTGATTGAATAGAAACAAGAAAACAGCGGTAGCAGCAAAACAGGAAGAACATGCAGCCTATGGTTATTTAGTAAGTCTGTGGTGGCGGTTGGAGTTCTAATGAAACAGAAATATAATGTAACAGTAGCAGGTTCAGGTGGTGTTTTGGGTTGCAAACAGAAAAACAAAATTTGTATGTGATGGTTCTCGATTGATAACAGGCCAGTAACAGTGGTTTCGAATAAATTGGGTTTTTCGTAGTGTTTGTTGAGTTATAAGGTGAAATAGAAAAATAAACGAAGCAATTCAGTTGCATCTTGTTGTGTTTCTCAAATGGATTTAAAAGCAGTAATCCATTTATAAGTTTGGTTGATGATGAGGTGGTTCGATGGTGGTTAAAACAGAAACGAGTATGTAAGTATGATCGAGTTTGATGGCTGAAGGTGTTGATAGTCTTAGAATTCGAAGTTTTTAAAAAAAAAATGAGATGAAGAGGTCGTACAGCTCGAATTGCAGTACATAGTTTATATAATGTGTTTGTGAATGATTTATACAATGAGAAGAATCAATTCCAGCTGTTTTATGGTGGAAGATCGATGACAGAAGATTTCAAAGCAGAAAAAGATAAAAGGATTAAAAGGAGATGTCGACTTCTAACAATATTTGTTATTATACTGATGGAATTCGATTTAGAGACAAGAGGATATTTTTGGATTGTGATGTTTAACCAAAAACATATTTATCTGTATATTCATATGTACATATCCGTATTTTTGTATATATAAATATATCCTGTACATGTATTTATTTATATAATTTCTATATCTGTTTTATAAATTTGCATATATGAAATCTGTATATGTCGATGTATATATATCTGATTATATATATACAGCAGATTTTATGCACTTGTATGTATTTATTTATTTGTATATTAATTAATCTTATTAATTAGAAAATATAACTATAATAATAATAATACTCTTAATATAATAATACTCTTAATATAATAATAATATTAATAATATTAATAAAAATGATAATGATAATTATAAAATTGATCATAATAAGATTATTAATAATATCAACATTAATTATAATAATATTAATGGTAAATAATAATAATAATAATACTATAACAACTTATATATATATCAAACTCTTATATCTATATGTTATATACTGAAAATAATACTTCTAAAAATACTGATTTTAAGATTACAATATATTTCTGTAGTATTACTTATGTATAAAATTCATACGTATATATATATATATATTATCTTTAATATCAATTTAATTATTCTGTATATTATTTTACCTTTTTGATTCCAATTGAATAAGGTATATTTCATTAATTCGAAATATTATATATACTCTTATATTTATATATATTTACACAAAATTGTTCGTGAATCGTCAGGAATAGTCAAAGGGTAAATGAACCGCTGTAAACAGTTCAAACATTTTAAGACTCAATATTACAGACTTTGCTTATCATGTCGAGTTCATATTAAAATTAAGTTTAAATTTGGTTAAAAATTTCCGGGTCGTCACAGTACCTACCCGTTAAAGAAATTTCGTCCTGAAATTTGAGTGAAGTGGTCATGGCTAACAGTAAAAATGTTTTCATGACGATTATGAGTTGATAAATAGAGTTTTTATCATCGTTGAGTGATATGGATAAAGCAATTCGATTACTCGAAGAGTACGAATGAAGTTATCACAAAAGAGTGAAATAAAGAAGTAAAGATTTGTCTTAGTTTTTGACGTAGTCAAGTTGAACTTAGAAAATAAGGTGCGTCTTAACTTTTGTCGTTGTCTTGGTTGAATTTCGGAATTCAAGGGATTTAAAGATAATCTTCGAAATCTAAAAGATTTGATTCTTCGGCGAATAAGGAAATTTAGATCTCTATAATTAAATACGGTGATCTGCCTCGATTACTCTGTTCGATATTTCTTTTATCAATTAAACTCTTCCGTTCCATTATTCTCACCATTCCTATACTTTCTTTCTTAGTTTATATATCTAAAAGATTGTGAAAATGCTTAATCCAGTTCCAATCCTTGATATTTTCCTAATTATCATTTCTGTCATCCTTCTTTTCAATCTTCCACCAGAAAAATCTGTTTACTTCTACTATTACCATGGGGTGATACTATTCTTAATTATACCGTGTCTTTATATTGCTATTCGTATTAATATCCACGGTTTGTAACCTCAGTGTTATTTTTAGGCTTTATATTTTCTCTTATATTTTGGAACTCTTTGCCTTTTTATTCTCTTCTCGACCTCTAGTAAAGCGAGTAATGGTCCAAAATTCGTAAGTATGGAGTTTCAGATGAACTTAATGTTCTACACAAGAAAGAACGTAATAGCATGATTTGAGTTGTCAAATTACTAGAATCACTGAGAATAGAAGTATCAAGAATATACTTTCTTGATATGTTTAGAAATTAAGCAGAATGAAAGAGTTATGTAACATGGCACATGATGACGTTATGGTCTGTGAATCATCACGTTCCATTAGAAACTCAGCATGACTTACTGTAATATAATCACGTTGATCAGATGTCATTATATTATACTAACTCATGCACCAATTTCCAACACTACTTCAAAATCATTCATAATTCAAACTCGAATTTTTAAAGAAATTTAGAAACTAAATTAGTTTCCTTCATGATGTAATACAGATAGCACAAAGAGATAACTAATTTCAGACAAGAAGAGTTATGAAAATATCTTCAGAAATATTGAAGATATTTATGATGATATTTTGGAATTTCTAAGTTCGATGGTTGATGAAGAAAGATTTTCTGCAAGACTTTAACATGACTTCGGAGCAGGATATTCTCTAAAGATTTCATCGGAACCAGAATTACCTGGATTCTTTGAATATAGGGTTTGGTCCTTGTATTTGTCCTTGGTCTCCTTCATGGTTAGCTCAATCCGTTTTCCAGCTCCAACTTTTCTGAGCTTTCCCATCATACTATTCTTTATCATCAAACTTTCGACGATTATGGTCGTTTACGGTTGTCTACAGTTTCTGCTGCTTCATTCAACTTTTTCAAAGTTCAATGTATTGATTCATAGGCTGAGTGCTTTTCAAAATTTCTGAATGGAAGATCATAATTCTAAGAGATACATGTTATATATATACATATAACTGTTGATGTAGACATGTTGCGAAATTTCAAAATACCGAATGCTTATTCTCGGTAATTGGTATGGAAATTCTCATTATCAGATGCGGATTAGTACATGATAGAGTTTTAACGAACAATTATAATGATCCTTCGGAGAACTTAAGTCAATGAGTAATGAAGTTGCTGATAAGTTTCTATTAATGTGGTAGAATATAAACAGTTTTCCGGTAACGATGACGAAAGGTAACTTATATAACAAGGTTATAATAAGTTTAATCCGAATGAAAGTCAAAGTTGATTTGCTAGAGCTATAACAAAATAGGGTAATTTTGAAGAGAAATTGCATTGTTATTTTCGGAATAACAATGCCAAAGGAGCTAGCACAGATACATGTTAAACGTTTACTCAGGTTCCGAGTGTTTTTAGGTGTATAACTATATGCATAAATCTTTTCTTCCGTAGATGAAGTGTGGTTGGTTCATCCTCTAGAGTGAGGTGTTTTCAAGAATTATGAAAGGTTTGAACACAGATTGTAATTGTCAAGATACAAATGAGATTCGTGAAACGTTTGAACGCAGATTAGAATTGTCAAGATACAAATGAGGCTTAAGTTGAAATCAAGTGGCAAACTTGAAGAAATATTTAGTTTCATATGTTATAATTAATATTTTAATTCATTTTAATTGTCCAATATTGGTAGTCCACAGTTGATAGTCCACATTTAACAGTCCAATAATTCATATATAGCTTAATATATAATATTCGAATTAATTAATACGTATCGTGACCCGTGTACATGTCTCAGACTCGATCACAACTCAAACTATGTATATTATTGTAGAATCAACCTCAACCCTGTATAGCTAACTCTAGCATTACTGCATATAGAGTGTCTATGGTTATTCCAAATAATATATATAGATGCGTCGATATGATATGTCAAAACCTTGTATACGTGTCCCGATATTTAAAGTGAGTAAAATAAATAACGGAAATTAAATGACGATAAATAAAATTGCAAGAATTAAAATTGCGATAAATAAAATGCGATAAATAAATTGCGATAAATAAAAGGTAATACGAAATTAACAGTTAGCTAGGAACAGTTAGCATGGATTCTTAACAAAATTTTCTCATGGTTAATTTGTTTGTTTCTAACAAATTTTTATTTTTTGTCCAATGTTTTCTTCATTATGCCACTTGTTGGATTCTTATAGATCAAAATCCAAATACGAAATTGAATGAAAATGGTTATTCTGCGGTGAACAGACACGTATATCGGTGAGTGTAAATAGGATAGTAAATGACTGTTGAATCAGCTTTGACGAATGTACAGTGTAACTTATTAAGGTGAAATCTAAATATTCCTCGGGTATTACCTACCCGTTAAAATATTTTCACCATTAACAGTTTGTACGAAAGAATTTTTAACTACAATCTTTATGAAAATATACTTGCATATATATTTTCTTCAGATGCAATCATGGATTTAATGAGTTAATATGATATTAAACTCATTTGATTTACGTTAGAACAAGAATATATAATCTCTAAAACATTAGAGATTACATATTCACCATGTTGAACGAAGATAAATGATGCAGAACGTCATGTAGAATGATGATTATGCTCGGGGTACCGATTGTGATGTTGAGGCGTGTGTTGTTGTGGTTTGTGTTGTTGCTGGTGGTACAGTTGATGCCGTTGATGTTGTTGAAGCTGGTACATTTTGCACCATATTTTCCAAGGCTACAACTCGGGCGCGAAACTCATTGACTTTATTACTCCGGGATGATTGTCGGTAGAAACGAGCGAATGAATAAGGTTTTGAATATGACTTGTGATATAGTCGTGACGAGATACTCTGGAAATGAGAAAGAAAATGGTGTTACGAACAGGTTCGCCGGTAAGTACTTCAGGTTCTTCGCCAACAGGGCAATTTGGTTGGTGGAAAGGATCGCCGTTTCCTCGTCTCCATTGATTAAGTCGACTACGAACTCATCAGATGAATTGGGGATGGATGATTGGTTGATTCATTCTGGTGACACTTTCGGAGCTTAGGTGAAACTCCATATCGGAATAGTTGTCAGAATCCGAGGAATTTGAACTGATTGAGGGATTCATCTCGTACGATCATATGAAGGATTTTCGATAAAAAATAGATTATAGGATGTAGATTAGTACCCTGCAATACTTAATTTACATATGCATATATAATACTAAAATCCCATAAGTTACGGAGGAATCTACGGAAGCTGTCAGGCAAAGGTAACAATAACAGATACGCTAAGATAAGAATCTTGTCTATACACTATTCATGCAATCATTGCAATATGATATGTCTAGACTAAGAATAATGAGCAGGTTAGCAGATAATTTCCGACAAAAATGATAAGCAAAACTTTTGACATGCAGACAAGGTCGAAGTCCAGACTCACTAATGCATCCTAACGACTATCAGTTAGACATACTAATGCAAGACCTGGTTCGCTAAGACCACCGCTCTGATACCAACTATTGGGACCCGTCCTAATCCATCCGGACGAAGTCTATATCGATTATAAACGATTCACAACAGTTGATTACATCGCGAGGTACTTGACCTCTATATGATACATTTTACAAACATTGCATTCGTTTTTGAAAAGACAATCTTTCATTACATCGGAAGTTGACGACATGCATATCATTTCATAATAAATCTAACTAAAATTGACTTAATAATAATCTTGATGAACGCAACGACTCGAATGCAACGTCTATTGAAATATGTCATGAATGACTCCAAGTAATATCTCTAAGATGAGCAAATGCACAGCGGAAGATTTCTTTCGTACCTGAGAATAAACATGCTTTCAAGTGTCAACCAAAAAGGTTGGTGAGTTCATTAGTTTATCATAAATAATCATTTCATAATTTTAATAGACCACAAGATTTCATATTCCCAATTCTCATAAATAAACGTCCCATGCATAGAGACAAAAATATCATTCATATGGATTGAACACCTGGTAACCGACATTAACTAGATGCATATAAGAATATCCCCTATCATTTCGGGATCCTCCTTCGGACATGATATAAATTTCGAAGTACTAAAGCATCCGGTACTTTGGATGGGGTTTGTTAGGCCCAATAGATCTATCTTTAGGATTCGCGTCAATTAGGGTGTCTGTTCCCTAATTCTTAGATTACCAGACTAAAAAGGGGCATATTCGATTTCGATCATTCAACCATATATTGTAGTTTCAATTACTTGTGTCTATTTCGTAAAACAGTTATAAAAATTGCGCATGTATTCTCAGCCCAAAAATATAAAGGGTAAAAAGGAAAATGAAACTCACAATAATGTATTTTGTAGTAAAAATACATATAACGATATTGAACAACAGAACAATGCAGGGTTGGCCTTGGATTCACGAACCTATATCATTTGTATATTTATTAAAACACATATTTGAATTTGAACAACTTTATATATATATATATATATATATATATATATATATATATATATATATATATATATATATATATATATATATATATATATATATATATGTAAATTCATTAGTTATATACTTTTTATATTAATAATATATATATTTCATATTTTCATTAAAATACTAATTTTGTTAAAAATGATAATAGTTATAATACTTGATTTTACTAATAAAAGTAATAATTATATTAATGATAATAATAATGATATTTATAATATTAGATGTAAAATATTATTTTTATTGTTAATGATATTTATGATAATGATAGTAATAATAGTAATGATAAAGATAATCATAATCCTTAATAATGATAATTTTTAATTAGTATAATAACTCTAGTCAAAATGTTAATTTTAATAAAAAGAGAGTTAAAAAAAATAACTTTGATAATTTTCATAAAAATGATACTTTTGGTAATAATAATTATAATAGTAATAATACTGATACTAATATTAACTACAATAATACTTTGTTTACTAGTGATAATAGGTTTAGTAATAATAACGCTAATATCTATATTAATAATAATAATATTAATAATACTTATCCTAATAATAATAAAATGGTAAAATCATATTTGTTAATGATGTTAATAATATTAATTATAATTTTAGTTATAATCATATTAGTAATAATGAGTGATACTTAATACCTATCTTATCATTAATAATAATGATACTTATAATACTTGTAGTACTAATAATAATTAATAATAACAATACTAATAACAATAATAATAATAATTAGTGGTAATAATAATAATAACATAACAATAACTATAACAATAACAATAACAATGACAATGACAATAATAATAATAATGATAATGATAATAATAATAATAATAATAATAATAATAATAATAATAATAATAATAATAATAATAATAATAATTTTATTAAATTATACCTTTGTAGCATTAAAAAGAATTAAACTGCCCAAGACGGGACTCGAACCTGCGACCTCCCGTTCACACACAAACACATCTAACCATCAAACCAAGCTTGCTTCCTTGAATTAATTCGTAACCCCATATACTTAATCCGTTTTGAGGAGCCCAACAACCATTTCTTAAGTCCAACAGAAACCTTTGATTTCGGCCCAGTTTAAAATTTAGTGGATATTGAAATGTCCCGTTCTTATTGATTAAAAACGTTCCATATTAATTGATTTCGTTGCGAGGTTTTGACCTCTATATGAGACGTTTTTCAAAAACTGCATTCATTTTTAAAACAAACCATAACCTTTATTTCATAAATAAAGGTTTAAAAAGCTTTACGTAGATTATCAAATAATGATAATCTAAAATATCCTGTTTACACACGACCATTACATAATGGTTTACAATACAAATATGTTACATCGAAATCAGTTTCTTGAATGCAGTTTTTACACAATATCATACAAACATGGACTCCAAATCTTGTCCTTATTTTAGTATGCAACAGCGGAAGCTCTTAGTATTCACCTGAGAATAAACATGCTTTAAACGTCAACAAAAATGTTGGTGAGTTATAGGTTTAACCTATATATATCAAATCGTAACAATAGACCACAAGATTTCATATTTCAATACACATCCCATACATAGAGATAAAAATCATTCATATGGTGAACACCTGGTAACCGACATTAACAAGATGCATATATATAAGAATATCCCCATCATTCCGGGACACCCTTCGGATATGATATAAATTTCGAAGTACTAAAGCATCCGGTACTTTGGATGAGGTTTGTTAGGCCCAATAAATCTATCTTTAGGATTCGCGTCAATTAGGGTGTATGTTCCCTAATTCTTAGATTACCAGACTTAATAAAAAGGGGCATATTCGATTTCGATAATTCAACCATAGAATGTAGTTTCACGTGTAGTGACCCGAACTTTTCCATGTTTATATATATTAATTGAGATTGATATTTACATGATTAAATGTTTCCAACATTTTAAGCAATCAAACTTGTTATGACTTGATTAATTGAAATATGTTTCATATAGACAATTGACCACCCAAGTTGACCGGTGATTCACGAACGTTAAAACTTGTAAAAACTATATGATGACATATATATGGATATATATATAGTTAACATGATACTATGATAAGTAAACATATCATTAAGTATATTAACAATGAACTACATATGTAAAAACAAGACTACTAACTTAATGATTTTTAAACGAGACATATATGTAACGATTATCGTTGTAAAGACATTTAATGTATATATATCATATTAAGAGATATTCATACATGATAATATCATGATAATATAATAATTTAAAATCTCATTTGATATTATAAACATTGGGTTAACAACATTTAACAAGATCGTTAACCTAAAAGTTTCAAAACAACACTTACATGTAACGACTAACGATGACTTAACGACTCAGTTAAAATGTATATACATGTAGTGTTTTAATATGTATTTATACACTTTTGAAAGACTTCAATACACTTATCAAAATACTTCTACTTAACAAAAATGCTTACAATTACATCCTCGTTCAGTTTCATCAACAATTCTACTCGTATGCACCCGTATTCGTACTCGTACAATACACAGCTTTTAGATATATGTACTATTGGTATATACACTCCAATGATCAGCTCTTAGCAGCCCATGTGAGTCACCTAACACATGTGGGAACCATCATTTGGCAACTAGCATGAAATATCTCATAAAATTACAAAAATATGAGTAATCATTCATGACTTATTTACATGAAAACAAAATAACATATCCTTTATATCTAATCCATACACCAACGACCAAAAACACCTACAAACACTTTCATTCTTCAATTTTCTTCATCTAATTGATCTCTCTCAAGTTCTATCTTCAAGTTCTAAGTGTTCTTCATAAATTCCAAAAGTTCTAGTTTCATAAAATCAAGAATACTTTCAAGTTTGCTAGCTCACTTCCAATCTTGTAAGGTGATCATCCAACCTCAAGAAATCTTTATTTCTTACAGTAGGTTATCATTCTAATACAAGGTAATAATCATATTCAAACTTTGGTTCAATTTCTATAACTATAACAATCTTATTTTAAGTGATGATCTTACTTGAACTTGTTTTCGTGTCATGATTCTGCTTCAAGAACTTCGAGCCATCCAAGGATCCATTGAAGCTAGATCCATTTTTCTCTTTTCCAGTAGGTTTATCCAAGGAACTTAAGGTAGTAATGATGTTCATAACATCATTCGATTCATACATATAAAGCTATCTTATTCGAAGGTTTAAACTTGTAATCACTAGAACATAGTTTAGTTAATTCTAAACTTGTTCGCAAACAAAAGTTAATCCTTCTAACTTGACTTTTAAAATAAACTAAACACATGTTCTATATCTATATGATATGCTAACTTAATGATTTAAAACCTGGAAACACGAAAAACACCGTAAAACCGGATTTACGCCGTCGTAGTAACACCGCGGGCTGTTTTGGGTTAGTTAATTAAAAACTATGATAAACTCTGATTTAAAAGTTGTTATTCTGAGAAAATGATTTTTATTATGAACATGAAACTATATCCAAAAATTATGGTTAAACTCAAAGTGGAAGTATGTTTTCTAAAATGGTCATCTAGACGTCGTTCTTTCGACTGAAATGACTACCTTTATAAAAACGACTTGTAACTTATTTTTCCGACTATAAACCTATACTTTTTCTGTTTAGATTCATAAAATAGAGTTCAATATGAAACCATAGCAATTTGATTCACTCAAAACGGATTTAAAATGAAGAAGTTATGGGTAAAACAAGATTGGATAATTTTTCTCATTTTAGCTACGTGAAAATTGGTAACAAATATATTCCAACCATAACTTAATCAACTTGTATTGTATATTATGTAATCTTGAGATACCATAGACACGTATACAATGTTTCAACCTATCATGTCGACACATCTATATATATTTCGGAACAACCATAGACACTCTATATGTGAATGTTGGAGTTAGCTATACAGGGTTGAGGTTGATTCCAAAATATGTATAGTTTGAGTTGTGATCAATACTGAGATACGTATACACTGGGTCGTGGATTGATTCAAGATAATATTTATCGATTTATTTCTGTATATCTAACTGTGGACAACTAGTTATAGGTTACTAACGAGGACAGCTGACTTAATAAACTTAAAACATCAAAATATATTAAAAGTGATGTAAATATATTTTGAACATACTTTGATATATATGTATATATTGTTATAGGTTCGTGAATCAACTAGTGGCCAAGTCTTACTTCCCGATGAAGTAAAAATCTGTGAAAGTGAGTTATAGTCCCACTTTTAAAATCTAATATTTTTGGGATGAGAATACATGCAGGTTTTATAAATGATTTACAAAATAGACACAAGTACGTGAAACTACATTCTATGGTTGAATTATCGAAATCGAATATGCCCCTTTTTATTAAGTCTGGTAATCTAAGAATTAGGGAACAGACACCCTAATTGACGCGAATCCTAAAGATAGATCTATTGGGCCTAACAAACCCCATCCAAAGTACCGGATGCTTTAGTACTTCGAAATTTATATCATATCCGAAGGGTGTCCCGGAATGATGGGGATATTCTTATATATATGCATCTTGTTAATGTCGGTTACCAGGTGTTCACCATATGAATGATTTTTATCTCTATGTATGGGATGTGTATTGAAATATGAAATCTTGTGGTCTATTGTTACGATTTGATATATATAGGTTAAACCTACAACTCACCAACATTTTTGTTGACGTTTTAAGCATGTTTATTCTCAGGTGATTATTAAGAGCTTCCGCTGTCACATACTTAAATAAGGACAAGATTTGGAGTCCATGCTTGTATGATATTGTGTAAAAACTACATTCAAGAAACTTATTTTGTTGTAACATATTTGTATTGTAAACCATTATGTAATGGTCGTGTGTAAACAGGATATTTTAGATTATCATTATTTGATAATCTACGTAAAGCTTTTTAAACCTTTATCGATGAAATAAAGGTTATGGTTTGTTTAAAAATGAATGCAATCTTTGAAAAACGTCTCATATAGAGGTCAAAACCTCGCAACGAAATCAATTAATATGGAACGTTTTTAATCAATAAGAACGGGACATTTCAGTTGGTATCCGAGCGTTGGTCTTAGAGAACCAGAATTTTGCATTAGTGTGTCTTATCGAGTTTGTTAGGATGCATTAGTGAGTCTGGACTTCGACCGTGTTTACTTGAAAAATAATTGCTTAACAAATTTTGTTGGAAACTATATATTTTTAACATGTGAATATTATGTGATATATTAATCTCTTAACGCGTTTGATATTATGTGATAGATGTCTACCTCTAGAACAAGTTCCATTGACTCACCTAATAATAATGAAGAGTCAAATGTAAATTGGAATGATTCGTGGACTGATTCACAAGTTCCCGAAGAGGAACCGGAAGAAGAGTCGGAACCGGAAGAAGAATCGGAACCGGAAGAAGAATCGGAACCGGATGAAGAAATAGAACCGGTGGGGGAAATAATAAAACGGTTAAGTAAAAGAAAATCCTCAACCAACCGACCAAGGTTAATTATGGTCAATGGTGTTTCCGCCAAGGAAGCAAAATATTGGGAGGATTACCAATTCTCCGATGAATCGGATTCCGACGAGAATTCCGATGATGTTATAGAAATTACCCCAACTGAATTTAAAAAGGCAAAAGAAAATAATAAGGGAAAGGGCATAAAAATAGAGAAATCTAATTCCAACCCCAATGAACTTTATATGTATCGTCAACCCCCGAAGTCCTTAAGTTGTAACAATGACCCGGGAACCTCTAAACCACCAGGTTTTTCTAAACCAATGTGGATAACGACGGCTCGTATTAGGGGAAAATCATATATCCCTAGAAACTTGGCAAAACGAACCAAAACCGAAGAAGAAGAAACAAGCGAGTCGGAATAAGATAGTTGTATTCATGTGGTGTAATATATGTAATAAAGTGTGCTTATGCTTTATGATATATGTAAAAATTGCTTGTATTAATAAGTATTTTTTTTTTTTTTTTTTATGAATCTAACTCTTGTCTATTTTACAGTATAAAAACACAAAATGGATAGACAACCCAATATTTTAAGAGACCTACCCGGAGACATGATTGATGAAATCTTGTCTAGAGTCGGTCAGAATTCCTCGGCACAACTATTTAAGGCGAGATCAGTTTGTAAGACATTCGAAGAACGTTCCAAGAATGTCTTGGTTTATAAGAGACTTTCGTTTGAAAGATGGGGGATATCACATTGGGAAACCCATAAGTTACGATGTGTTTACTTTGATGCATATATTGCGGGGAACTCAAATGCTATTTTACGCAACGGGTTAAGAAATTATTTTGACTCAATGTATCCGAATATAGGACTTCATGATTTAGAAAAAGCGGCTAACATGCAACATAAAGAAGCATGCTATGCTTATGGGTTAGTAATGTTCGCTTCTCACCAAAGTGAGAAAAAGAACATCGGGCTACAGCTATTAAACAAAACGTTCCCACAAGTGACGGAGTCGGTAATTGGGGTAAGAAATGAGGTTTTTAGATTGTTACGGGACTGTTGGACATTACGTAACCCTCGTCCCTTTGACGACGTTACAACACGCTGTCTTATCAACGGCCATAACGGTTATGTTGCACAAGACCAAGGATGGGAAGTAGTCCTAGTAAAACCAGAATGCATGACTTGTTTCTGGACGTATGAATTACGTGTCTTTATTGCCTTTGCTGAACGACTTGTGTACTAGCTAGAATTATCTTCACAACTATCTTGTATCAAAGTTATTGTGTGCTATATTTCATGCTTTATGTAAAATAAGCGGTATTGTAAGTTTGTAAAATATTGTATAAAAGTTTGAACGCGAAATATTATTATAATCAGTTTTTCATATAGAATTGTAGTAGTTGAATTGTATATTAGCTACTAAGTATGAACTTAACGGGTAGGTACTACCCGAATTTAAACTTATAAAACGCTAATATGAAGAAAAAGCTTTTATAAATGAGTTCATATTATGCTACGAAATACTATTAACTACTCTTAATATTCTGTATGATTAACTTGTTCCATTTGACTATTTTGAAGGAAATGGCACCGACTACTCGACACACAGTGAATATGAATGAAGAGGAATTCCGTACTTTTCTAGCTTCAAACATAGCCGCAGTACAGGCTGCGCTACATACCAACAATAACCTTGGATCTAGCAGTACAGGAAATCGTGTAGGATGCACCTACAAAGAATTCACTGCCTGCAAACCTTTGGAATTTGATGGAACCGAAGGACCGATCGGATTGAAACGGTGGACCGAGAAGGTCGAATCGGTGTTTGCCATAAGTAAGTGTACTGAAGAGGACAAAGTGAAGTACGCTACGCATACCTTCACAGGTTCTGCGTTAACATGGTGGAATACCTATCTAGAGCAAGTGGGACAAGACGATGCGTACGCACTACCGTGGTCAGCATTCAAGCACTTGATGAACGAGAAGTACCGTCCCAGAACCGAGGTCAATAAGCTCAAGACAGAACTTAGAGGGTTACGAACCCAAGGATTTGATATTACCACGTATGAAAGACGATTCACAGAATTGTGCCTATTGTTTCCGGGAGCATTCGAAGATGAGGAAGAGAAGATCGACGCGTTTGTGAAAGGATTACCGGAAAGAATCCAAGAAGATATAAGTTCACACGAGCCCACCTCCATACAACAGGCATGTAGAATGGCTCACAAACTAGTGAACCAGATTGAAGAAAGAATTAAAGAACAGACTGCTGAAGAGGCCAATGTGAAGCAAGTCAAAAGAAAGTGGGAGGAAAATGGTGATAAGAATCACCAATACAACAACAACAGCAATCGCAACAATTATCCCAACAATCGCAACATCAATCGCAACTACAACAAACGGCCTAACAACAACAACAACAACAACAGCAACTACAACAATCATCCCAACAACAACAACAACAATCAGAAGCAGCTATGCCAAAGGTGTGAAAAGTATCACTCGGGGTTCTGCACCAAATTTTGCAACAAGTGTAAAAGAAATGGTCATAGCGCGGCGAAGTGTGAGGTCTACAGACCAGGGGTTAATAGAACGAAAGGAACAAATGGTGTCGGAACGAGTAATGGCGAAGCAAGTAGTGTCGGAGCAAGCTATGCCAATGTAGTTTGTTATAAATGTGGAAAACCGGGCCACATTATTAGAAATTGCCCGAACCAGGAGAACACGAATGGACAAGGCCGCGGAAGAGTTTTCAATATTAATGCGGCAGAGGCACAGGAAGACCCGGAGCTTGTTACGGGTACGTTTCTTATTGACAATAAATCTGCTTACGTTTTATTTGATTCGGGTGCGGATAGAAGCTATATGAGTAGAGATTTTTGTGCTAAATTAAGTTGCCCATTGACGCCTTTGGATAGTAAATTTTTACTCGAATTAGCAAATGGTAAATTAATTTCAGCAGATAATATATGTCGGAATCGAGAAATTAAACTGGCTAGCGAAACATTTAAGATTGATTTAATACCAGTAGAGTTAGGGAGTTTTGATGTGATAATCGGTATGGACTGGTTGAAAGAAGTGAAAGCAGAGATCGTTTGTTACAAAAATGCAATTCGCATTATACGAGAAAAAGGAAAACCCTTAATGGTGTACGGAGAAAAGGGCAACACGAAGCTACATCTTATTAGTAATTTGAAGGCACAAAAACTAATAAGAAAAGGTTGCTATGCTGTTCTAGCACACGTCGAGAAAGTACAAACTGAAGAAAAGAGCATCAATGATGTTCCCATTGCAAAAGAATTTCCCGATGTATTTCCGAAAGAATTACTGGGATTACCCCCACATCGATCCGTTGAATTTAAAATAGATCTTGTACCAGGAGCTGCACCAATAGCTCGTGCTCCTTACAGACTCGCACCCAGCGAGATGAAAGAACTGCAAAGCCAATTACAAGAACTATTAGAGCGTGATTTCATTCGACCAAGCACATCACCGTGGGGAGCTCCTGTTTTGTTTGTTAAGAAGAAAGATGGTACATTCAGGTTGTGTATCGACTACCGAGAGTTGAACAAACTTACCATCAAGAACCGCTACCCACTACCGAGAATCGATTACTTATTTGATCAACTACAAGGCTCGTCTGTTTATTCAAAGATTGACTTACGTTCCGGGTATCATCAAATGCGGGTGAAAGAAGATGATATTCCAAAGACTGCTTTCAGAACACGTTATGGTCATTTCGAGTTTATGGTCATGCCGTTTGGTTTAACTAATGCACCAGCTGTGTTCATGGACCTTATGAACCGAGTGTGTGGACCATACCTTGACAATTTTGTCATTGTTTTCATTGATGACATACTTATTTACTCAAAGAATGACCAAGAACACGGTGAACATTTGAGAAAGGTGTTAGAAGTATTGAGAAAGGAAGAATTGTACGCTAAGTTTTCAAAGTGTGCATTTTGGTTGGAAGAAGTTCAATTCCTCGATCACATAGTGAACAAAGAAGGTATTAAGGTGGATCCGGCAAAGATGGAAACTGTTGAAAAGTGGGAAACCCCGAAAACTCCGAAACACATACGCCAGTTTTTAGGACTAGCTGGTTACTACAGAAGGTTCATCCAAGATTTTTCCAGAATAGCAAAACCCTTGACTGCATTAACGCATAAAGGGAAGAAATTTGAATGGAATGATGAACAAGAGAAAGCGTTTCAGTTATTGAAGAAAAAGCTAACTACGGTACCTATATTGTCATTGCCTGAAGGGAATGATGATTTTGTGATTTATTGTGATGCATCAAAGCAAGGTCTCGGTTGTGTATTAATGCAACGAACGAAGGTGATTGCTTATGCGTCTAGACAATTGAAGATTCACGAACAAAATTATACGACGCATGATTTAGAATTAGGCGCGGTTGTTTTTGCATTAAAGACTTGGAGGCACTACTTATATGGGGTCAAAAGTATTATATATACCGACCACAAAAGTCTTCAACACATATTTAATCAGAAACAACTGAATATGAGGCAGCGTAGGTGGATTGAATTATTGAATGATTACGACTTTGAGATTCGTTACCACCCGGGGAAGGCAAAAGTGGTAGCCGATGCCTTGAGCAGGAAGGACAGAGAACCCATTCGAGTAAAATCTATGAATATAATGATTCATAATAACCTTACTACTCAAATAAAGGAGGCGCAACAAGGAGTTTTAAAAGAGGGAAATTTAAAGGATGAAGTACCCAAAGGATCGGAGAAGCATCTTAATATTCGGGAAGACGGAACCCGGTATAGGGCTGAAAGGATTTGGGTACCAAAATTTGGAGATATGAGAGAAATGGTACTTAGAGAAGCTCATAAAACCAGATACTCAATACATCCTGGAACGGGGAAGATGTACAAGGATCTTAAGAAACATTTTTGGTGGCCGGGTATGAAAGCCGATGTTGCTAAATACGTAGGAGAATGTTTGACGTGTTCTAAGGTCAAAGCTGAGCATCAGAAACCATCAGGTCTACTTCAACAACCCGAAATCCCGGAATGGAAATGGGAAAACATTACCATGGATTTCATCACTAAATTGCCAAGGACTGCAAGTGGTTTTGATACTATTTGGGAAATAGTTGATCGTCTCACCAAATCCGCACACTTCCTACCAATAAGAGAAGATGACAAGATGGAGAAGTTAGCACGACTGTATTTGAAGGAAGTCATCTCCAGACATGGAATACCAATCTCTATTATCTCTGATAGGGATGGCAGATTTATTTCAAGATTCTGGCAGACATTACAGCAAGCATTAGGAACTCGTCTAGACATGAGTACTGCCTATCATCCACAAACTGATGGGCAGAGCGAAAGGACGATACAAACGCTTGAAGACATGCTACGAGCATGTGTTATTGATTTCGGAAAAATTTGGGATCAACATCTACCGTTAGCAGAATTTTCCTACAACAACAGCTACCATTCAAGCATTGAGATGGCGCCGTTTGAAGCACTTTATGGTAGAAAGTGCAGGTCTCCGATTTGTTGGAGTGAGGTGGGGGATAGACAGATTACGGGTCCGGAGATTATACAAGAAACTACCGAGAAGATCATCCAAATTCAACAACGGTTGAAAACTGCCCAAAGTCGACAAAAGAGCTACGCTGACATTAAAAGAAAAGATATAGAATTCGAAATTGGAGAGATGGTCATGCTTAAAGTTGCACCTTGGAAAGGCGTTGTTCGATTTGGTAAACGAGGGAAATTAAATCCAAGGTATATTGGACCATTCAAGATTATTGATCGTGTCGGACCCGTAGCTTACCGACTTGAGTTACCTCAACAACTCGCGGCTGTACATAACACTTTCCACGTCTCGAATTTGAAGAAATGTTTTGCTAAAGAAGATCTCACTATTCCGTTAGATGAAATCCAAATCAACGAAAAACTTCAATTCATCGAAGAACCCGTCGAAATAATGGATCGTGAGGTTAAAAGACTTAAGCAAAACAAGATACCAATTGTTAAGGTTCAATGGAATGCTCGTAGAGGACCCGAGTTCACCTGGGAGCGTGAAGATCAGATGAAGAAGAAATACCCGCATCTATTTCCAGAAGATTCATCAACACCTTCAACAGCTTAAAATTTCGGGACAAAATTTATTTAACGGGTAGGTACTGTAGTGACCCGAACTTTTCCATGTTTATATATATTAATTGAGATTGATATTTACATGATTAAATGTTTCCAACATGTTAAGCAATCAAACTTGTTAAGACTTGATTAATTGAAATATGTTTCATATAGACAATTGACCACCCAAGTTGACCGGTGATTCACGAACGTTAAAACTTGTAAAAACTATATGATGACATATATATGGATATATATATAGTTAACATGATACTATGATAAGTAAACATATCATTAAGTATATTAACAATGAACTACATATGTAAAAACAAGACTACTAACTTAATGATTTTTAAACGAGACATATATGTAACGATTATCGTTGTAAAGACATTTAATGTATATATATCATATTAAGAGATATTCATACATGATAATATCATGATAATATAATAATTTAAAATCTCATTTGATATTATAAACATTGGGTTAACAACATTTAACAAGATCGTTAACCTAAAAGTTTCAAAACAACACTTACATGTAACGACTAACGATGACTTAACGACTCAGTTAAAATGTATATACATGTAGTGTTTTAATATGTATTTATACACTTTTGAAAGACTTCAATACACTTATCAAAATACTTCTACTTAACAAAAATGCTTACAATTACATCCTCTTTCAGTTTTATCAACAATTCTACTCGTATGCACCCGTATTCGTACTCGTACAATACACAGCTTTTAGATGTATGTACTATTGGTATATACACTCCAATGATCAGCTCTTAGCAGCCCATGTGAGTCACCTAACACATGTGGGAACCATCATTTGGCAACTAGCATGAAATATCTCATAAAATTACAAAAATATGAGTAATCATTCATGACTTATTTACATGAAAACAAAATAACATATCCTTTATATCTAATCCATACACCAACGACCAAAAACACCTACAAACACTTTCATTCTTCAATTTTCTTCATATAATTGATCTCTCTCTAGTTCTATCTTCAAGTTCTAAGTGTTCTTCATAAATTCCAAAAGTTCTAGTTTCATAAAATCAAGAATACTTTCAAGTTTGCTAGCTCACTTCCAATCTTGTAAGGTGATCATCCAACCTCAAGAAATCTTTGTTTCTTACAGTAGGTTATCATTCTAATACAAGGTAATAATCATATTCAAACTTTGGTTCAATTTCTATAACTATAACAATCTTATTTTAAGTGATGATCTTACTTGAACTTATTTTCGTGTCATGATTCTGCTTCAAGAACTTCGAGCCATCCAAGGATCCATTGAAGCTAGATCCATTTTTCTCTTTTCCAGTAGGTTTATCCAAGGAACTTAAGGTAGTAATGATGTTCATAACATCATTCGATTCATACATATAAAGCTATCTTATTCGAAGGTTTAAACTTGTAATCACTAGAACATAGTTTAGTTAATTCTAAACTTGTTCGCAAACAAAAGTTAATCCTTCTAACTTGACTTTTAAAATAAACTAAACACATGTTCTATATCTATATGATATGCTAACTTAATGATTTAAAACCTGGAAACACGAAAAACACCGTAAAACCGGATTTACGCCGTCGTAGTAACACCGCGGGCTGTTTTGGGTTAGTTAATTAAAAACTATGATAAACTTTGATTTAAAAGTTGTTATTCTGAGAAAATGATTTTTATTATGAACATGAAACTATATCCAAAAATTATGGTTAAACTCAAAGTGTAAGTATGTTTTCTAAAATGGTCATCTAGACGTCGTTCTTTCGACTGAAATGACTACCTTTATAAAAACGACTTGTAACTTATTTTTCTGACTATAAACCTATACTTTTTCTGTTTAGATTCATAAAATAGAGTTCAATATGAAACCATAGCAATTTGATTCACTCAAAACGGATTTAAAATGAAGAAGTTATGGGTAAAACAAGATTGGATAATTTTTCTCATTTTAGCTACGTGAAAATTGGTAACAAATATATTCCAACCATAACTTAATCAACTTGTATTGTATATTATGTAATCTTGAGATACCATAGACACGTATACAATGTTTCGACCTATCATGTCGACACATCTATATATATTTCGGAACAACCATAGACACTCTATATGTGAATGTTGGAGTTAGCTATACAGGGTTGAGGTTGATTCCAAAATATGTATAGTTTGAGTTGTGATCAATACTGAGATACGTATACACTGGGTCGTGGATTGATTCAAGATAATATTTATCGATTTATTTCTGTATATCTAACTGTGGACAACTAGTTATAGGTTACTAACGAGGACAGCTGACTTAATAAACTTAAAACATCAAAATATATTAAAAGTGATGTAAATATATTTTGAACATACTTTGATATATATGTATATATTGTTATAGGTTCGTGAATCAACCAGTGGTCAAGTCTTACTTCCCGACGAAGTAAAAATCTGTGAAAGTGAGTTATAGTCCCACTTTTAAAATCTAATATTTTTGGGATGAGAATACATGCAGGTTTTATAAATGATTTACAAAATAGACACAAGTACGTGAAACTACATTCTATGGTTGAATTATCGAAATCGAATATGCCCCTTTTTATTAAGTCTGGTAATCTAAGAATTAGGGAACAGACACCCTAATTGACGCGAATCCTAAAGATAGATCTATTGGGCCTAACAAACCCCATCCAAAGTACCGGATGCTTTAGTACTTCGAAATTTATATCATATCCGAAGGGTGTCCCGGAATGATGGGGATATTCTTATATATATGCATCTTGTTAATGTCGGTTACCAGGTGTTCACTATATGAATGATTTTTATATATATGCATCTTGGGATGTGTATTGAAATATGAAATCTTGTGGTCTATTGTTACGATTTGATATATATAGGTTAAACCTATAACTCACCAACATTTTTGTTGGCGTTTTAAGCATGTTTATTCTCAGGTGATTATTAAGAGCTTCCGCTGTCGCATACTTAAATAAGGACAAGATTTGGAGTCCATGCTTGTATGATATTGTGTAAAAACTGCATTCAAGAAACTTATTTTGTTGTAACATATTTGTATTGTAAACCATTATGTAATGGTCGTGTGTAAACAGAATATTTTATATTATCATTATTTGATAATCTACGTAAAGCTTTTTAAACCTTTATTGATGAAATAAAGGTTATGGTTTGTTTAAAAATGAATGCAGTCTTTGAAAAACGTCTCATATAGAGGTCAAAACCTCGCAACGAAATCAATTAATATGGAACGTTTTTAATCAATAAGAACGGGACATTTCATCAGGTACTTGTGTCTATTTTGTAAATCATTTATAAAACCTGCATGTATTCTCATCCTAAAAATATTAGATTTTAAAAGTGGGACTATAACTCACTTTCACAGATTTTTACTTCGTCGGAAAGTAAGACTTGGCCACTGGTTGATTCACGAACCTATAACAATATATACATATATATCAAAGTATGTTTAAAATATATTTACAACACTTTTAATATATTTTGATGTTTTAAGTTTATTAAGTCAGCTGTCCTCGTTAGTAACCTACAACTAGTTGTCCACAGTTAGATGTACAGAAATAAATCGATAAATATTATCTTGAATCAATCCACGACCCAGTGTATACGTATCTCAGTATTGATCACAACTCAAACTATATATATTTTGGAATCAACCTCAACCCTGTATAGCTAACTCCAACATTCACATATAGAGTGTCTATGGTTGTTCCGAAATATATATAGATGTGTCGACATGATAGGTCGAAACATTGTATACGTGTCTATGGTATCTCAAGATTACATAATATACAATACAAGTTGATTAAGTTATGATTGGAATAGATTTGTTACCAATTTTCACGTAGCTAAAATGAGAAAAATTATCCAATCTTGTTTTACCCATAACTTCTTCATTTTAAATCCGTTTTGAGTGAATCAAATTGCTATGGTTTTATATTGAACTCTATTTTATGAATCTAAACATAAAAGTATAGGTTTATAGTCGGAAAAATAAGTTACAAGTCGTTTTTGTAAAGGTAGTCATTTCAGTCGAAAGAACGACGTCTAGATGACCATTTTAGAAAACATACGTCCACTTTGAGTTTAACCATAATTTTTGGATATAGTTTCATGTTCATAATAAAAATCATTTTCTCAGAATAAAAACTTTTAAATCAAAGTTTATCATAGTTTTTAATTAACTAACCCAAAACAGCCCACGGTGTTACTACGACGGCGTAAATCCGGTTTTACGGTGTTTTTCGTGTTTCCAGGTTTTAAATCATTAAGTTAGCATATCATATAGATATAGAACATGTGTGTAGTTAATTTTAAAAGTCAAGTTAGAAGGATTAACTTTTATTTGCGAACAAGTTTAGAATTAACTAAACTATGTTCTAGTGATTACGAGTTTAAACCTTCGAATAAGATAGTTTTATATATATGAATCGAATGATGTTATGAACATCATTACTACCTCAAGTTTAGTAGGTAAACCTACTGGAAGTGACAAGAAATGATCTAGCTTCAAAGGATCTTGGATGGCTTGAAAGTTCTTGAAGTAGGATCATGACACAAAAACAAGTTCAAGTAAGATTTTTACTCGAATTAAGATAGTTTATAGTTATAAAAATTGAATCAAAGTTTGAATATGAATATTACCTTGAATAAGAAAGATAACCTACTGTATATAACAAAGGTTTCTTGATCTTAGATGATTACTTGGAATGGATTAGAAAGCTTGGAAGTAAATTAGTAAACTTGAAGGGATTTTTGAAGTGTTCTTGAAGTGTTCTTCCTATGATGATTATAGCTTGATTCTTGAAGTGATTTTTGATGAAGATGATGATTAACTACTGGAAAAATACGTTCATAATAGTGTGTGTGTGTGTTGAGAGAGAATTAGAAAGAGAATTGGAAGTGAAATGGAGTGAATGATGAGTGGTAATTGGTGAGTGGTGAGTGGGGTTAAAAGGAGTTCTAGTTAGTTGACTAGCTCATGGTAGAAGTTAAAATTGATTAGTCATACATGACATAATCAAGAGTGGAATCCCATGCTAGTTCCTATTGGTATATACTCATAGTAAGTACGTTTTGAAGCTGTGTATAATACGGATAAGAATACGACTAGAATTCTTGATGAAAGAAAAGAATGGAAAAGTAACTGTAACCATTTTCGTTAAGTATGAGTGTTTTGATATATGTCTTGAAGTCTTCCAAAAGTATTTTAATACATCTAAATACACTACATGTATATACATTTTAACTGAGTCGTTAAGTCATCGTTAGTCGTTACATGTAAGTGTTGTTTTGAAACCTTTAAGTTAACGATCTCAATTAATGTTGTTAACCCATTGTTTATTATATCTAATGAGATGTTAAATTATTATATTATCATGATATATTAATATATCTTAATATGATATATATACATTTAAATGTCGTTACAACGATAATCGTTATATATATGTCTCGTTTCGAAATCCTTAAGTTAGTAGTCTTGTTTATATGTATATAACTCATTGTTAATATACTTATGGAGATAATTACTTATCATAATCTCATGTTAACCATATGTATATCCATATATATATCGTCATGTCGTTTTTACAAGTTTTAACGTTCGTGAATCGCCGGTCAACTTGGGTGGTCAATTTTCTATATGAAACATATTTCAATTAATCAAGTCTTAACAAGTTTGATTGCTTAACATGTTGGAAACATTTAATCATGTAAATATCAATCTCAATTAATATATATAAACATGGAAAAGTTCGGGTCACTACAGTACCTACTCGTTAAATAAATTTCGTCCCGAAATTTTAAGCTGTTGAAGGTGTTGACGAATCTTCTGGAAATAGATGCGGGTATTTCTTCATCATCTGATCTTCACACTCCTAGGTGAACTCGGGTCCTCTACGAGCATTCCATCGAACCTTAACAATTGGTATCTTGTTTTGCTTAAGTCTTTTAACCTCACGATCCATTATTTCGACGGGTTCTTCGATGAATTGGAGTTTTTCGTTGATTTGGATTTCATCTAACGAAATAGTGAGATCTTCTTTAGCAAAACATTTCTTCAAATTCGAGACGTGGAAAGAGTTATGTACAGCCGCGAGTTGTTGAGGTAACTCAAGTCGGTAAGCTACTGGTCCGACACGATCAATAATCTTGAATGGTCCAATATACCTTGGATTTAATTTCCCTCGTTTACCAAATCGAACAACGCCTTTCCAAGGTGCAACTTTAAGCATGACCATCTCTCCAATTTCAAATTCTATATCTTTTCTTTTAATGTCAGCGTAGCTCTTTTGTCGACTTTGGGCGGTTTTCAACCGTTGTTGAATTTGGATGATCTTCTCGGTAGTTTCTTGTATAATCTCCGGACTCGTAATCTGTCTATCCCCCACTTCACTCCAACAAATCGGAGACCTGCACTTTCTACCATAAAGTGCTTCAAACGGCGCCATCTCAATGCTTGAATGGTAGCTGTTGTTGTAGGAAAATTCTGCTAATGGTAGATGTCGATCCCAACTGTTTCCGAAATCAATAACACATGCTCGTAGCATGTCTTCAAGCGTTTGTATCATCCTTTCGCTCTGCCCATCAGTTTGTAGATGATAGGCAGTACTCATGTCTAGACGAGTTCCTAATGCTTGCTGTAATGTCTGCCAGAATCTTGAAATAAATCTGCCATCCCTATCAGAGATAATAGAGATTGGTATTTCATGTCTGGAGACGACTTCCTTCAAATACAGTCGTGCTAACTTCTCCATCTTGTCATCTTCTCTTATTGGCAGGAAATGTGCTGATTTGGTGAGACGATCAACTATTACCCAAATAGTATCAAAACCACTTGTAGTCCTTGGCAATTTAGTGATGAAATCCATGGTAATGTTTTCCCATTTCCATTCCGGGATTTCGGGTTGTTGAAGTAGACCTGATGGTTTCTGATGCTCAGCTTTGACCTTAGAACACGTCAAACATTCTCCTACGTATTTAGCAACATCGGCTTTCATACCCGGCCACCAAAAATGTTTCTTGAGATCCTTGTACATCTTCCCCGTTCCAGGATGTATTGAGTATCTGGTTTTATGAGCTTCTCTAAGTACCATTTCTCTCATATCTCCAAATTTTGGTACCCAAATCCTTTCAGCCCTATACCGGGTTCCGTCTTCCCGAATATTAAGATGCTTCTCCGATCCTTTGGGTACTTCATCCTTTAAATTTCCCTCTTTTAAAACTCCTTGTTGCGCCTCCTTTATTTGAGTAGTAAGGTTATTATGAATCATTATATTCATAGATTTTACTCGAATGGGTTCTCTGTCCTTCCTGCTCAAGGCATCGGCTACCACATTTGCCTTCCCCGGGTGGTAACGAATCTCAAAGTCGTAATCATTCAATAATTCAATCCACCTACGCTGCCTCATATTCAGTTGTTTCTGATTAAATATGTGTTGAAGACTTTTGTGGTCGGTATATATAATACTTTTGACCCCATATAAGTAGTGCCTCCAAGTCTTTAATGCAATAACAACCGCGCCTAATTCCAAATCATGCGTCGTATAATTTTGTTCGTGAATCTTCAATTGTCTAGACGCATAAGCAATCACCTTCATTCGTTGCATTAATACACAACCGAGACCTTGCTTTGATGCGTCACAATAAATCACAAAATCATCATTCCCTCCAGGCAATGACAATATAGGTGCCGTAGTTAGCTTTTTCTTCAATAACTGAAACGCTTTCTCTTGTTCATCATTCCATTCAAATTTCTTCCCTTTATGCGTTAATGCAGTCAATGGTTTTGCTATTCTGGAAAAGTCTTGGATGAACCTTCTGTAGTAACCAGCTAGTCCTAAAAACTGGCGTATGTGTTTCGGAGTTTTCGGGGTTTCCCACTTTTCAACAGTTTCTATCTTTGTCAGATCCACCTTAATACCTTCTTTGTTCACTATGTGACCGAGGAATTGAACTTCTTCCAACCAAAATGCACACTTTGAAAACTTAGCGTACAATTCTTCCTTCCTCAATACTTCTAACACCTTTCTCAAATGTTCACCGTGTTCTTGGTCATTCTTTGAGTAAATAAGTATGTCATCAATGAAAACAATGACAAACTTGTCAAGGTATGGTCCACACACTCGGTTCATAAGGTCCATGAACACAACTGGTGCATTAGTTAAACCAAACGGCATGACCATAAACTCGTAATGACCGTAACGTGTTCTGAAAGCAGTCTTTGGAATATCATCTTCTTTCACCCGCATTTGATGATACCCGGAACGTAAGTCAATCTTTGAATAAACAGATGAGCCTTGTAGTTGATCAAATAAGTCGTCGATTCTCGGTAGTGGGTAGCGGTTCTTGATGGTAAGTTTGTTCAACTCTCGGTAGTCGATACACAACCTGAATGTACCATCTTTCTTCTTGACAAACAAAACAGGAGCTCCCCACGGTGATGTGCTTGGTCGAATGAAACCACGCTCTAAAAGTTCTTGTAATTGGCTTTGCAGTTCTTTCATCTCGCTGGGTGCGAGTCTGTAAGGAGCACGAGCTATTGGTGCAGCTCCTGGTACAAGATCTATTTGAAATTCAACGGATCGATGTGGGGGTAATCCCGGTAATTCTTTCGAAAATACATCGGGAAATTCTTTTGCAATGGGAACATCATTGATGCTCTTTTCTTCAGTTTGTACTTTCTCGACGTGTGCTAGAACAGCATAGCAACCTTTTCTTATTAGTTTTTGTGCCTTCAAATTACTAATAAGATGTAGCTTCGTGTTGCCCTTTTCTCCGTACACCATTAAGGGTTTTCCTTTTTCTCGTATAATGCGAATTGCATTTTTGTAACAAACGATCTCTGCTTTCACTTCTTTCAACCAGTCCATACCGATTATCACATCAAAACTCCCTAACTCTACTGGTATCAAATCAATCTTAAATGTTTCGCTAACCAGTTTAATTTCTCAATTCTGACATATATTATCTGCTGAAATTAATTTACCATTTGCTAATTCGAGTAAAAATTTACTATCCAAAGGCGTCAATGGACAACTTAATTTAGCACAAAAATCTCTACTCATATAGCTTCTATCCGCACCCGAATCAAATAAAACGTAAGCAGATTTATTGTCAATAAGAAACGTACCCGTAACAAGCTCCGGGTCTTCCTGTGCCTCTGCCGCAATAATATTGAAAACTCTTCCGCGGCCTTGTCCATTCGTGTTCTCCTGGTTCGGGCAATTTCTAATAATGTGGCCCGGTTTTCCACATTTATAACAAACTACATTGGCATAACTTGCTCCGACACTACTTGCTCCACCATTACTCGTTCTGACACCATTTGTTCCTTTCGTTCTATTAACCCCTGGTCCGTAGACCTCACACTTCGCCGCGCTATGACCATTTCTTTTACACTTGTTGTAAAATTTGGTACAGAACCCCGAGTGATACTTTTCACACCTTTGGCATAGCTGCTTCTGATTGTTGTTGTTGCGGTTATTATTGTTGTTGGGATGATTGTTGTAGTTGCTGTTGTTGTTGTTGTTATTGTTGTTGGGCCATTTGTTGTAGTTGCGATTGATGTTGCGATTGTTGGGATAATTGTTGCGATTATTGTTGTAATTGCTGTTGTTGTTGTATTGGTGATTCTTATCACCGTTTTCCTCCCACTTTCTTTTGACTTGCTTCACATTGGCCTCTTCAGCAGTCTGTTCTTTAATTCTTTCTTCAATCTGGTTCACTAGTTTGTGAGCCATTCTACATGCCTGTTGTATGGAGGCGGGCTAGTGTGAACTTATATCTTCTTGGATTCTTTCCGGTAATCCTTTCACAAATGCGTCGATCTTCTCTTCCTCATCTTCGAACGCTCCCGGACACAATAGGCACAATTCTGTGAATCGTCTTTCGTACGTGGTAATATCAAATCTTTGGGTTCGTAACCCTCTAAGTTCTATCTTGAGCTTATTGACCTCGGTTCTGGGACGGTACTTCTCGTTCATCAAGTTCTTGAATGCTGACCACGGTAGTGCGTAAGCATCATCTTGTCCCACTTGCTCTAGATAGGTATTCCACCATGTTAACGCAGAACCTGTGAAGGTATGCGTAGCGTACTTTACTTTGTCCTCTTCAGTACACTTACTTATGGCAAACACCGATTCGACCTTCTAGGTTCACCGTTTCAATCCGATCGGTCCTTCGGTTCTATCAAATTCCAAAGGTTTGCAGGCAGTGAATTCTTTGTAGGTGCATCCTACACGATTTCCTGTACTGCCAGATCCAAGGTTATTGTTAGTATGTAGCGCAGCCTGTAATGCGGCTATGTTTGAAGCTAGAAAAGTACGGAATTCCTCTTCATTCATATTCACGGTGTGTCGAGTAGTCGGTGTCATTTCCTTCAAAATAGTCAAATGGAACAAGTTAATCATACAGAATATTAAGAGTAGTTAATAGTATTTCGTAGCATAATATGAACTCATTTATAAAAGCTTTTTCTTCATATTAGCGTTTTATAAGTTTAAATTCGGGTAGTACCTACCCGTTAAATTCATACTTAGTAGCTAATATACAATTCAACTACTACAATTCTATATGAAAAACTGATTATAATAATATTTCGCGTTCAAACTTTTACACAATATTTTACAAACTTACAATACCGCTTATTTTACATATAGCATGAAATATAGCACACAATAAATTTGATACAAGATGGTTGTGAAGATAATTCTAGCTAGTACACAAGTCGTTCAGCAAAGGCAATAAAGACACGTAATTCATACGTCCAGAAACAAGTCATGCATTCTGGTTTTACTAGGATTACTTCCCATCCTTGGTCTTGTGGAACATAACCGTTATGACCGTTGATAAGACAGCGTGTTGTAACGTCGTCAAAGGGATGAGGGTTACGTAATGACCAACAGTCTCGTAATAACCTAAAAACCTCATTTCTTACCCCAATTACCGACTCCGTCACTTGTGGGAACGTTTTGTTTAATAGTTGTAGCCCGATGTTCTTGTTCTCACTTTGGTGAGAAGCGAACATTACTAACCCGTAAGCATAACATGCTTCTTTATGTTGCATGTTAGCCGCTTTTTCTAATTCACGAAGTCCTATATTCGGATATACTGAGTCAAAATAATTTCTTAACCCGTTGTGTAAAATAGCATTTGGGTTCCCCGCAATATATGCATCAAAGTAAACACATCGTAACTTATGGATTTCCCAATGTGATATCCCCCATCTTTCGAACGAAAGCCTTTTATAAACCAAGGCATTCTTGGAACGTTCTTCGAATGTCTTACAAACTGATCTCACCTTAAATAGTTGTGCCGAGGAATTCTGACCGACTCTGGACAAGATTTCATCAATCATGTCTCCGGGTAGGTCTCTTAAAATATTGGGTTGTCTATCCATTTTGTGTTTTTATACTGTAAAATAGACAAGAGTTAGATTCATAAAAAAAATACTTATTAATACAAGCAATTTTTACATATATCATAAAGCATAAGCACACTATATTACATATATTACACCACACGAATACAACTATCTTATTCCGACTTGCTCGTTTCTTCTTGTTCGGTTTTGGTTCGTTTTGCCAAGTTTCTAGGGATATATGATGTTCCCCTAATACGAGCCGTCGTTGTCCACATTGGTTTAGAAAAACCTGGTGGTTTAGAGGTTCCCGGGTCATTGTTACAACTTAAGGACTTCGGGGGTAGACGATACATATAAAGTTCATCGGGGTTGGAATTAGATTTCTCTATTTTTATGCCCTTTCCCTTATTATTTTTTTTTGCCTTTTTAAATTCAGTTGGGGTAATTTCTATAACATCATCGGAATTCTCGTCGGAATCCGATTCATCGGAGAATTGGTAATCCTCCCAATATTTTGCTTCCTTGGCGGAAACACCATTGACCATAATTAACCTTGGTCGGTTGGTTGAGGATTCTGTTTTACTTAACCGTTTTATTATTTCCCCCACCGGTCCTATTTCTTCTTCCGGTTCCGATTCTTCTTCCGGTTCCGATTCTTCTTCCGGTTCCGACTCTTCTTCCGGTTCCTCTTCGGGAACTTGTGAATCAGTCCACGAATCATTCCAATTTACATTTGACTCTTCATTATTATTAGGTGAGTCAATGGGACTTGTTCTAGAGGTAGACATCTATCACATAATATCAAACACGTTAAGAGATTAATATATCACATAATATTCACATGTTAAAAATATATAGTTTCCAACAAAATTTGTTAAGCAATCATTTTTCAAGTAAACACGGTCGAAGTCCAGACTCACTAATGCATCCTAACAAACTCGATAAGACACACTAATGCAAAATTCTGGTTCTCTAAGACCAACGCTCGGATACCAACTGAAATGTCCCGTTCTTATTGATTAAAAACGTTCCATATTAATTGATTTCGTTGCGAGGTTTTGACCTCTATATGAGACGTTTTTCAAAGACTGCATTCATTTTTAAAACAAACCATAACCTTTATTTCATAAATAAAGGTTTAAAAAGCTTTACGTAGATTATCAAATAATGATAATCTAAAATATCCTGTTTACACACGACCATTACATAATGGTTTACAATACAAATATGTTACATCGAAATCAGTTTCTTGAATGCAGTTTTTACACAATATCATACAAACACGGACTCCAAATCTTGTCCTTATTTTAGTATGCAACAGCGGAAGCTCTAAGTATTCACCTGAGAATAAACATGCTTTAAACGTCAACAAAAATGTTGGTGAGTTATAGGTTTAACCTATATATATCAAATCGTAACAATAGACCACAAGATTTCATATTTCAATACACATCCCATACATAGAGATAAAAATCATTCATATGGTGAACACCTGGTAACCGACATTAACAAGATGCATATATATAAGAATATCCCCATCATTCCGGGACACCCTTCGGATATGATATAAATTTTGAAGTACTAAAGCATTCGGTACTTTGGATGGGGTTTGTTAGGCCCAATAGATCTATCTTTAGGATTCGCGTCAATTAGGGTGTCTGTTCCCTAATTCTTAGATTACCAGACTTAATAAAAAGGGGCATATTCGATTTCGATAATTCAACCATAGAATGTAGTTTCACGTACTTGTGTCTATTTTGTAAATCATTTATAAAACCTGCATGTATTCTCATCCTAAAAATATTAGATTTTAAAAGTGGGACTATAACTCACTTTCACAGATTTTTACTTCGTTGGGAAGTAAGACTTGGCCACTGATTGATTCACGAACCTATAACAATATATACATATATATCAAAGTATGTTTAAAATATATTTACAACACTTTTAATATATTTTGATGTTTTAAGTTTATTAAGTCAGCTGTCCTCGTTAGTAACCTACAACTAGTTGTCCACAGTTAGTTGTACAGAAATAAATCGATAAATATTATCTTGAATCAATCCACGACCCAGTGTATACGTATCTCAGTATTGATCACAACTCAAACTATATATATTTTGGAATCAACCTCAACCCTGTATAGCTAACTCCAACATTCACATATAGAGTGTCTATGGTTGTTCCGAAATATATATATATGTGTCGACATGATAGGTCGAAACATTGTATACGTGTCTATGGTATCTCAAGATTACATAATATACAATACAAGTTGATTAAGTTATGGTTGGAATAGATTTGTTACCAATTTTCACGTAGCTAAAATGAGAAAAATTATCCAATCTTGTTTTACCCATAACTTCTTCATTTTAAATCCGTTTTGAGTGAATCAAATTGCTATGGTTTCATATTGAACTCTATTTTATGAATCCAAACAGAAAAGTATAGGTTTATAGTCGGAAAAATAAGTTACAAGTCGTTTTTGTAAAGGTAGTCATTTCAGTCGAAAGAACGACGTCTAGATGACCATTTTAGAAAACATACTTCCACTTTGAGTTTAATCATAATTTTTGGATATAGTTTCATGTTCATAATAAAAATCATTTTCTCAAAATAACAACTTTTAAATCAAAGTTTATCATAGTTTTTAATTAACTAACCCAAAACAGCCCGCGGTATTACTACGACGGCGTAAATCCGGTTCTACGGTGTTTTTCGTGTTTCCAGGTTTTAAATCATTAAGTTAGCATATCATATAGATATAGAAAATGTGTGTAGTTAATTTTAAACGTCAAGTTAGAAGGATTAACTTTTGTTTGCGAACAAGTTTAGAATTAACTAAACTATGTTCTAGTGATTACGAGTTTAAACCTTCGAATAAGATAGTTTTATATATATGAATCGAATGATGTTATGAACATCATTACTACCTCAAGTTTAGTAGGTAAACCTACTGGAAGTGACAAGAAATGATCTAGCTTCAAAGGATCTTGGATGGCTTGAAAGTTCTTGAAGTAGGATCATGACACAAAAACAAGTTCAAGTAAGATTTTTACTCGAATTAAGATAGTTTATAGTTATAGAAATTGAATCAAAGTTTGAATATGAATATTACCTTGAATAAGAAAGATAACCTACTGTATATAACAAAGGTTTCTTGATCTTAGATGATTACTTGGAATGGATTAGAAAGCTTGGAAGTAAATTAGTAAACTTGAAGGGATTTTTGAAGTGTTCTTGAAGTGTTCTTCCTATGATGATTATAGCTTGATTCTTGAAGTGATTTTTGATGAAGATGATGATTAACTACTGGAAAAATACGTTCATAATAGTGTGTGTGTGTTGAGAGAGAATTAGAAAGAGAATTGGAAGTGAAATGGAGTGAATGATGAGTGGTAATTGGTGAGTGGTGAGTGGGGTTAAAAGGAGTTCTAGTTAGTTGACTAGCTCATGGTAGAAGTTAAAATTGATTATTCATACATGACATAATCAAGAGTGGAATCCCATGCTAGTTCCTATTGGTATATACTCATAGTAAGTACGTTTTGAAGCTGTGTATAATACGGATAAGAATACGACTAGAATTCTTGATGAAAGAAAAGAATGGAAAAGTAACTGTAACCATTTTCATTAAGTATGAGTGTTTTGATATATATCTTGAAGTCTTCCAAAAGTATTTTAATACATCTAAATACACTACATGTATATACATTTTAACTGAGTCGTTAAGTCATCGTTAGTCGTTACATGTAAGTGTTGTTTTGAAACCTTTAAGTTAACGATCTCAATTAATGTTGTTAACCCATTGTTTATTATATCTAATGAGATGTTAAATTATTATATTATCATGATATTATGATATATTAATATATCTTAATATGATATATATACATTTAAATGTTGTTACAACGATAATCGTTACATATATGTCTCGTTTCGAAATCCTTAAGTTAGTAGTCTTGTTTATATGTATATAACTCATTGTTAATATACTTATGGAGATACTTACTTATCATAATCTCATGTTAACCATATGTATATCCATATATATATCGTCATGTCATTTTTACAAGTTTTAACGTTCGTGAATCGCCGGTCAACTTGGGTGGTCAATTGTCTATATGAAACATATTTCAATTAATCAAGTCTTAACAAGTTTGATTGCTTAACATGTTGGAAACATTTAATCATTTAAATATCAATCTCAATTAATATATATAAACATGGAAAATTTCGGGTCACTACAGATATCTTAAGCCTTAACGAATAAAAGGGGAAGTAGTTGACCTCTTAACCTAGTAGTGTTTTATTAGGGTTCCCCAAGAAAACAGATCGAGTATAGCAGTAGCATAAACGCAGGAAGATGATATCATCATTGCACCATCTATCAACAATCATCATCATCTTTAACAGATCAGTCAAGCAGCAGCCCTCGATGAATTGCAGGTCATCAATTCCTCATCATCAGTCTTCTCCTTCATCGATAATCATCATCCTTTATCATTCGATCAAGTAATTGATAAATCAATTGTTTCAGGTACGTAATCGATTCAATGATAATTCTATTAATTTCTTTAAACCCTTCATTATTTTCTGTATACTTATATATTCGAACAAAGGTATTATTTTATGATGTTCTTGGTGAGTTTGATGATGTTTGGTCTCGGATTTGATTGAATAGAAACAAGAAAACAGCGGTAGCAGCAAAACAGGAAGAACACGCAGCCTATGGTTATTTAGTAAGTCTGTGGTGGCGGTTGGAGTTCTAATGAAACAGAAATATAATGTAACAGCAGCAGGTTCAGGTGGTGTTTTGGGTTGCAAACAGAAAAACAAATTTGTATGTGATGGTTCTCGATTGATAATAGGCCAGTAACAGTGGTTTCGAATAAATTGGGTTTTTCGTGGTGTTTGTTGAGCTATAAGGTGAAACAGAAAAATAAATGAAGAAATTTAGTTGCATCTTGTTGTGTTTATTGATAATGCTGAAAATGAACATATATTTCATAGCATTATTCCTCAAGAAAGACAAGCTTTTAGTTGCAATTGTTCTATTTACAAGTGATATTCGTTTAAATAATAAAAGGTGAAGACAAAAGACAGATTCGACGAATTGAAGACGCAAACGACCAAAAAGCTCAAAAGTACAAAATACAATCAAAGAGGTTCCAATTATTGATAAGAAACGTCTCGAAATTACAAGAGTACAAGATTCAAAACGCAAAGTACAAGATATTAAATTGTACGCAAGGACGTTCGAAAATCCGGAACCGGGACCAGAGTCAACTCTCAACGCTCGACGCAACGGACTAAAAATTACAAGTCAACTATGCACATAAATATAATATAGTATTTAAATAATTCTTATAATTATTTAATATATTATATTATTTATAAAACCGTTGGCAGAAGAAAACAACCAAAAATGAGCCTCCCCAGCTGGCCATGCGATCGCATGGCCTGGAAGGCATAAATCCATGTGATCGCATGAGCCCCAGTTCCAGCCCACATGCCTATAAAAATCGAGCTTTGGTGCCCCAAAAATATCAATCTATCTTTCTCTCTTCTCATTCATACGTAAAATATATATATATATATATATATATTTATAATTTATATTTTAATTTTAATTATAATTCTAATAATAAGGGTATGTTAGCGAATGTTGTAAGGGTGTAAGTCGAAATTCTGTCCGTGTAACGCTACGCTATTTTTAATCATTGTAAGTTATGTTCAACCTTTTTATATTAATGTCTCGTAGCTAAGTTATTATTATGCTTATTTAATCCGAAGTAATCATGATGTTGGGCTAATTACTAAAATTGGGTAATTGGGCTTTGTACCATAATTGGGGTTTGGACAAAAGAACGACACTTGTGGAAATTAGACTATGGGCTATTAATGGGCTTTATATTTGTTTAACTAAATGATAGTTTGTTAATGTTAATATAAAGATTTACAATTGGGCGTCCCTATAATTTACCATATACACTCAATCGGACACGATGGGCGGGGTATTTATATGTACGAATAATCGTTCATTTAACCGGACACGGGAATGGATTAATAGTCACTAGAATAATTAAAACAGGGGTGAAATTATGTACAAGGACACTTGGTATAATTGATAACAAAATATTAAAACCTTGGGTTACACTCAGTCGACATCCTGGTGTAATTATTAAACAAAGTATTAAAATCTTGTTACAGTTTAAGTCCCCAATTAGTTGGAATATTTAACTTCGGGTATAAGAATAATTTGACGAGGATACTCGCACTTTATATTTATGACTGATGGACTGTTATGGACAAAAACCAGACGGACATATTAAATAATCCAGGACAAAGGATAATTAACCCATGGGCATAAAACTAAAATCAACACGTCAAACATCATGATTACGGAAGTTTAAATAAGCATAATTCTTTTATTTCATATTTAATTTCCTTTATTTTATATTTAATTGCACTTCTAATTATCGCATTTTTATTGTTATTGTATTTAATTGCACTTTTAATTATCGTACTTTTTAATTATCGCAAGTTTATTTTATCGCACTTTTATTATTCGCAGTTTCATTATCGTTATTTACTTTATGCTTTAATTTAAGTCTTGTATTTATTTTTAATATTTTACATTTGGTTTTAACTGCGACTAAAGTTTTAAAATCGACAAACCGGTCATTAAACTGTAAAAACCCTCCATTTATAATAATAATATTACTTATATATATTTGTATTTTTATAAAAGTAAACTAATATAGCGTTAAGCTTTGTTTAAAGATTTCCCTTTGGAACGAACCGGACTTACTAAAAACTACACTACTGTACGATTAGGTACACTGCCTATAAGTGTTGTAGCAAGGTTTAAGTATATCCATTCTCTAAATAAATAAATATCTTGTGTAAAATTGTATCGTATTTAATAGTATTTCCTGCTAAAATTAATAACTATTTTATACCACTCCGCTACCACATCAAGTATTTTTGACGCCGCTGCCGGGGACAGTCTTAAAAGCCGGAAGCGCAACGCTAATATAAAAAAAAAAGAATTTTTAGTCTACTTTTATTAAAATTCGTTTTTATAAAAATACGTTTTAAATATTCGAAAATATAAAAAGAAAAACAAAAATATAAATATTTTTAGGAGTTTGATAAATATTTAAGTTTTATAAAGTTTATTTATTTCCATTTTTTTTAGTTTGTAAAAATTTAAGTTTTAAATATATTTTATATTTTACAGCAAAAAAAAAAAAACAGAAAAAAAAAATAATAAAATTTTAATCGGCCTGTACTGTAGCAGCCCAACTCTGGCCCGAAACCCTAGCCCATGCGATCGCATGGCTGGGTAACTTAGAACTCATGCGATCGCATGAGCGTATCTGACAGGCCATCATCGTACAACAATTAATACGATTAGGGTTTTAATTAATTATTAATTTTATTATTAACCCTAATTAAGTTTTATTATTTAATTAGTTATTAGTTTAAGTTTAATTTGTATTTTTAGTTTAATTAGTTTATTTAAATTGTAAAATTAATAGTTTTATAAAATAAATAATATAAAAATAATATTTTTATAAAAATTGTACTTTTTACAACTTTTTATATATTTTTATATTTTGTCCCTTTTTAATCGTTTTAGCGTAATATTTGTATTTTTCGCTCATATTTAGTTTTAATTCATAGTTTTTGCCATAATTATTTTTACTTCTAGATTTTTAGGCTTTGCCGTAGAATTCCTTAAGTGCTTTTTCTTTAGACTAAGATTTAAGTGCTTTAGAATTTTGTGACGCCTTTTTAAGTTTTAGTTTCTTTTTAAGTTATTTCCATTTGGGATTTAGTTTTTCCTGTAAGCTTTAATATTTTTAGACACCTTTTACTATGTATCAATTATCATTCCAATTAGTAATCTCAATTTGCGATTATAATTTTAAGTTAGTTGTAGTAATAAGGTTAGGTTAGTCAAGTATTTTTAATTTTTATAAGTTTCTTTTATTTTTCCGTCACCTTTTATTTTTCAACCATTTTTCTTTTTCGACATTTTTCCGACGAACTCTTTTTCTTTCTTATTTCTCGCTATTCTAGTTTTAGGACATAGATTTTTGTTCTACTTCTTATCTAAATTTCTTAAAATTACGAAAATTTATTTTGAGTGGTTAAATTGATAGACATCAAAATTTTCTGGTTCGTAGTAATAGTTGGATTTGTACGTGGACCGGGTTATTGGAGCCAAACAGTCCTCAATTATATTGAGACCAAACGAATCCTGCCCCTCTGCTGCATCTTTTGGCTATTCGAAACGTGGGCAAAATCAGAAAAGTCTATTGATTGGATAACTTATTATAATTTTTCTTTCCTTTTTTAAAACTAATAGGATATTCAGTGAATGCACCGAGCAAGACGCTCACCACCTTTTGTACGTTCACCACCTGTAACTAGATCAAGACATTTAGCAAATATAACCGCCGTTGATTTTTCTTTAGAATCGTCATCCAGTCGACCAAGTACTTCAGTTCAAATTTCCGATAATCCATTTTTTGAACCCGACCTCACAATTGAGAATCCGGAGAATATTCAGGAACGGTTCGTTGATCCTGAACCACTAAACTTTCCCCCGGAACCACCAATCATTCAAACAGAGATTGTTGAGGAACGAACCATTAAATCAGAATCCTCTAGTGATTCCGATTCAACAAATTCAATTATGGAGAATCTGGAACCTTTAAGTATGAAAGACCGAATGAGAGCTAAACGCACTGGCCAAGGTCACGCAATTACTCATCCAGACATTAATGCGCCAGATTATGAAATCAAAGGACAAATTCTACACATGGTGACTAATCAATGCCAATTTAGTGGTGCGCCGAAGGAAGATCCAAATGAACATCTACGTACCTTTAATAGGATCTGCACACTATTTAAAATCCGAGAAGTAGAGGATGAACAAATATATCTCATGTTATTTCCCTGGACTTTAAAGGGAGAAGCCAAAGATTGGTTGGAATCGTTACCTGAAGGGGCGATCGATACCTGGGACGTTTTAGTTGAAAAATTTCTTAAACAATTCTTTCCTGCATCTAAAGCCGTAAGACTTCAAGCAGAAATTGTTACGTTTACACAGAAACTGAATGAAATTCTATATGAGGCATGGACTAGATATGGAAAGTTATTAAGAGGATGTCCGCAACATGGTTTAGACACCTGTCAAATAGTACAAATATTCTACCAAGGATGCGACATCACTACAAGGAAAGACATAGATATAGCAGCTGGTGGTTCTATTATGAAGAAAACCAAAACTGATGCTTACAAAATTATTGATAACACTGCTTCCCACTCACATGAGTGGCACCAAGAAAAAGATATCATTAGATCATCTAAAGCAGCTAGAGCCGATTCTAGCCATGACTTAGATTCCATTTCCGCAAAGATAGATGCTGTGGAGAGACGAATGGAAAAGATGACTAAAGATATTCACTCAATACGAATTAGTTGTGAGCAGTGTGGAGGACCGCATTTGACAAAAGATTGTCTCAGTATTGAACTAACAATGGAACAAAGAGAGAATATTTCATACATAAACCAAAGGCCTGGAAATAATTATCAGACTAATTATCAACCGCCAAGACCGATTTACAATCAAAACCAGAATTATAACAGAAATATTCCATACAACAACCAACAAGGTCCTAGCAATCAACAAGTATCTAATAATAATTACAATCAGCAAAGACCGAATTTTCAAAACAAACCACCACAACAAACCGATGATAAAAAGCCGAATTTAGAAGATATGATGACGAAGCTAGTTGAAACTCAAACGCAGTTTTTCACATCTCAGAAACAAACCAATGAACAAAATGCTCAAGCATTTAGAAATCAACAAGCTTCTATTCAAAATCTGGAACAAGAAGTAAGTAACCTAGCAAGGTTAATAGGTGAAAGAAAACCGGGAAGTCTACCTAGTGATACAAATGCTAACCCCCAGAATGAAACAGCTAAAGCCATTACCACAAGAAGTGGTACAACACTTAAACCACCTGAAATACCTGTAACTTCTGATGAAGCTATTCCTACTCCACAAGAACCACAACCTGATCAAGATAAGGAAAAATAACCGGTAGTTGAAAAGGTTAATGAAGATAACACAGTTAAGGATAAACCTTATGTTAAACCATACCAACCACCACTTCCTTACCCGAGTAAAATGAAGAAAGAGAAACTTGAAGCCGAGCAATCCAAATTTTTGGATATGTTTAAACAGATAAATGTAAATCTTCCTTTCATTGATGTGATTTCAGGAATGCCTAGATATGCTAAATTCTTGAAAGATCTAATCTCAAATAGAAAGAATATGGAAGAACTCTCGGCTGTTACTATGAATGCTAATTGTTCAGCAGTGCTGTTGAATAAGATACCAGAAAAATTATCTGATCCAGGAAGTTTCACAATTCCATGTTTTCTGGGTAGTCTTAGTTCAATAGAAGCATTGGCAGACTTAGGTGCTAGTATAAATTTAATGCCGTATTCACTATACACTAAACTAGACCTTGGAGAATTGAAACCAACCAGAATAAGCATACAACTAGCCGATAGATCAATAAAATATCCTAGAGGGATAATGGAGAACATGCTAGTTAAAGTTGGTACTTTAGTATTTCCAGTAGATTTTGTTGTTTTGGACATGGAAGAAGATTCTCAAGTTCCTCTCATATTAGGAAGACCATTCTTAAATACGGCTAAAGCAATGATAGACGTGTTCGGTAAGAAACTGACCCTAAGTATAGAGGATGAGAGTGTTACCTTTTCAGTTGTTAGAGCAATGCAACAACCACAATCTGCAGATGATACATGTTATTATATTCAAACTATAGATGCACATGCAGAATTATTAGAAGAATTTCCAGAATTACAAGGAACAGGAGAATGTTCTTTAGGAGAAGGTAATGAACCAATTGATGAAGATGAAATGTTAGCTACACTTATAGCTAATGGATATGAACCAACAACAGAAGAAATTCAAATGCTAAAAGAAGAAGACAGATATCGATATAAATCATCGATAGAAGAACCTCCGAAATTAGAATTAAAGCCACTTCCAAACCATTTGGAATACACTTATTTACATGGTGAATCTGAATTACCTGTAATAATATCATCTTCTCTTACTGAAAATGAGAAATCACAACTCATTTCTGTGTTGAAAGCTCATAAACCAGCCATTGCATGGAAGATTCATGATATTAAAGGAATAAGTCCTTCGTATTGCACACATAAAATCCTTATGGAAGAAGGTCATAAAACGTATGTGCAACGCCAATGAAGACTAAATCCTAATATGCAAGATGTAGTTAAGAAAGAGATTATTAAACTGCTAGATGCAGGTCTAATTTATCCAATCTCTGATAGTCCATGGGTAAGCCCAGTTCAATGCGTACCTAAGAAGGGTGGCATGACTGTCATTACAAATGAGAAAAATGAGCTTATTCCTACTAGGACTGTAACAGGATGGCGTGTATGTATTGATTATAGAAAATTAAATGACGCCACCAGAAAAGATCACTTTCCCTTACCTTTCATAGATCAAATGTTGGAAAGATTAGCCGGAAATAGTTACTATTGTTTTCTAGATGGATTTTCCGGATATTTTCAAATTCCAATAGCACCCGAGGACCAAGAGAAAACCACATTCACGTGCCCTTATGGTACTTTTGTTTACAAACGCATGCCATTTGGACTTTGCAACGCCCCTGCAACCTTTCAAAGGTGTATGATGGCGATTTTTCACGACATGATAGAAGAATGCATGGAAGTTTTCATGGATGAATTTTCAGTCTTCGGTGATACATTTGAATTATGTCTAGTTAATCTGGAACGAATGCTTCTTAGATGCGAACAATCAAATCTAGTACTTAATTGGGAGAAATGCCATTTCATGGTTAAAGAAGGCATCGTTCTTGGACATAAAATTTCAAAAGAAGGAATTGAAGTGGATAGAGCTAAAGTAGATGTAATTGCTAAACTTCCACATCCCACCAATGTTAGAGGAATTAGGAGTTTTCTAGGGCATGCCGGTTTTTACCGACGTTTCATAAAAGATTTTTCTAAAATTGCCACTCCTATGAATAAACTCCTAGAAAAGGATGCTCCATTCATCTTTTCAGATGAGTGTATCAAATCTTTTAATATTCTTAAAGAAAAACTCACTAATGCGCCGATCATGATAACACCAAATTGGAATCTACCATTTGAACTAATGTGCGATGCAAGTGATTTTGCAATGGGAGCCGTTTTAGGACAAAAGATTGAAAAACGATTTCAACCTATATATTATGCTAGTAAGACGTTACAAGGAGCACAAACGAACTATACAACTACTGAAAAAGAACTCCTTGCTATTGTCTTTGCTTTTGACAAATTTCGATCATATCTCGTTCTAGCAAAAGCGGTGGTCTATACCGACCATTCTGCTCTTAGATACTTATTTTCAAAACAAGATGCTAAACCAAGATTAATCCGTTGGATCTTACTCTTACAAGAGTTTGACATTGAAATCCGAGATAAAAAAGGAGCAGAAAATCTCGCCGCTGATCATCTTTCTCGTCTTGAAAATCCCGAATTAGAAGTTCTAAATGAATCAGCCATACAAGACAACTTTCCTGATGAATATCTATTGAAGATAGATTATAAAGAAATACCATGGTTTGCAGACTATGCAAACTACTTAGTTTGTGGATTCCTTGAAAAAGGATTATCGTACCAAAGACGAAAGAAATTCTTCAGTGATATAAAACACTATTTCTGGGAAGATCCTCATCTGTTTAAAAGTTGTCCCGATGGAATAATACGCCGATGTGTATTTGGAGATGAAGCTAGTAAAATATTAAACCATTGTCACACAGGACCAACAGGAGGGCATTATGGGCCTCAACTAACAGCAAGAAAAGTTTATGATGCTGGATTCTATTGGCCTACAATTTACAAAGATGCACACCTTCTTTGCAAATCCTATGATGCATGTCAAAGGGCCGGAAAAATAAGTCAACGTGATGAAATGCCACAAAATGTCATCCAAGTATGTGAAGTATTTGACATTTGGGGTATTGACTTTATGGGTCCATTTCCAAAATCTCATAATAATCTATATATACTCGTAGCCATTGATTATGTATCTAAATGGGCGGAAGCACAAGCTCTCCCAACTAACGATGCACGAGTTGTAGTCAACCTTTTAAAACGTCTTTTTGCAAGGTTTGGAACACCGAAAGCTTTAATAAGTGATCGGGGTACTCATTTCTGTAATAATCAACTTGAGAAAGTTCTTAAAAGATATGGAGTAACTCATAAAATCTCCACCGCATATCATCCACAAACAAGTGGACAAGTTGAAAATACCAACCGAGCTTTAAAACGTATTCTAGAGAAAACCGTAGGATCAAATCCGAAGGAATGGTCCATTAAATTGGAGGATGCACTCTGAGCTTTTAGAACAGTCTACAAAACTCCAATTGGAACCACACCTTTTAGACTTGTTTATGGAAAAGCATGTCATCTTCCAGTAGAAATTGAACACAAAGCATTTTGGGCTTTGAAGACATGTAATCTTGATTTACATGAAGCTGGACGTCTACGATTAAGTCAACTAAACGAATTAGAAGAATTAAGACATGAAGCATACGAGAATTCGTTAATCTATAAAGAAAGAACGAAGAAATGGCATGATAAAAGAATCAGAAGTTTAAAAGAATTTAAGGAAGGAGACAGAGTTCTTCTTTTCAATTCACGATTCAAGCTATTTCCTGGAAAATTGAAATCAAGATGGTCTGGACCATTCATAGTCAAAAGAGTTTTTCCATACGGAATGATAGACTTAATAAATTCAAATGGGATTGAATTTAAAGTTAATGGTCACAGAGTTAAACATTACATACATGGTCCGATGGAAGTCGACAACGAAGTTAATCACAATTTCGACACCACAGCTAACTAAGTGTGGGGAGAATCAAGTCTTTAAAGGATAATATGTATTTCTGTTAGAGTTAGATTGTCTGTTTTCGAAAATGGAACCCGAATGGTCTTTCCCTAGCAGACCCTAAAGAACTAGTCTTCTCCCCCCATTCTGAATTTTTAATTTTTTTTAGGTTTTTACGAAATGAAGACTGCCTGTGAACTAAACCATGGTCTAATGCTACACGCTTTGATCACTAAACGTAATAATGACATACTACCGAGTGAATTAGTATCAGTAATCAGAGAAAGAATGGACGGAGTTAGAAAAGAATCCAGATGCGAAGATAATAAATTACAATTTGGTAAAGGAAAATCAAAATCCGCAGCAAAAAGAAGAGCACGACACCTAGAACGATGTCACAAATGCGGAAAATGGTCACATGGAGGTAAATGTTCAAATAATCAAACCTATTCAAACACCGAATTTGTTACTTTATGCAGAGACGGACCGTTCATATGTTTAGAAGAAAAGACACTGAATGCTCGAGGTTACGCCTATGTAGCCATGGAAAACCAATTAAACCGACTATATTATGAATGAGATAGATCATATAACTAAGAAATCTATTTCACAGGTAAGTCTGTACAGTTTTTATTTTATTTTATTTTTAACCTTTTGATAATAAACGCTAATTTGTTTGCTATAAAGTATTAAATTGGTATTAAATAAAATTAGGTTTGGCGACCGAAATTATTGATATCATTCAAAAATTTATTACATCACTGCGAAATTTAACGTTTATTCTTAAGGTATAAATATCTTTAATCATTCAACCCAAAATATTTCAAAAATTCGCCATGAGTTAAATTAGGTCTTGGAACCGAAATTACTTTACCGAAAAGAGGGGCGCATATTTTTGATAATATTTGATTGATTAAAGTGGGATAAAAAGCCATAAAGATTTTTAATTTTATTTTTACCATGTTTTTAAAATTAATATTTAAATCTTAAATTAATATTGTAAACTTTGTAAAAACAATATTTTTAAAATTGTAAATATTTGAATTTTTAAATTAAGTTTGGTGTGAATTTTTAATTTTTAAAATATGAATTTTTAATTTTATGCATTTCAAATTTTAAGTTTGGTGTGATTTTTTAATATTAATTTTGAATTTTATATTTAAATTGTGTGAATTTAAAAACAAAAATTTACTTTATCTCATTAAGTTAAAAATATGATTTTTAAAATTCTTCGTAAGTTGAAGACTAGGTCTTTGAACCGAAATTGCTTTACCCGAGGGAGGGACGAGAACTTTTATTATCATTATTTTTAATCTTATTGAATTAAAGTATGTCAAAAACATTAAAAAACCCAAAAATCTTTACTTTTAAAAACCGCGCTTTGATTTGACAAATTTTAAAATTTTGTCGAGGGACAGACTAGGACAACGATCCGAAACGCCCTCGCTCCTAAAGGAAAACAAATTTTTTAAAATTTAATTAATTATAAGTTTTATAAAGCATAAGGTTTTATAAAAAAAAAAAAAAAAAAAAGCTGAAAACACTGTAGCCGGCACCCCATGCGATCGCATGGGGTTTGCACTTGGAACCCATGCGATCGCATGGGGACCAAATGCAGGTCAGAAACAAAAACAGCAGCGGGTCTGCTCTTCATCCACAAAACACACACACATTCACGAACCAACTCCAAAAATTCACCAATTTTCGCCATTTTTCCACCGTAATTCATCAAATTTCTTGCTCTAATCATGCCTAGATTCTCATTCCTCAGCAAATTGGTAAAAATTACACCCCTAAACTCTATAAATTCTTAGTTTTTGTGATAATTACCAATTTTTACCTAATGCAATTTTGTTAATTTCTAGTGTAATTAGTGTTAAATTGTTAGTATTTTATGCATGTATAACCTAGATTGATGATATTTAACATGATTTGAAGCCAAAAACTTCAAAATTTTTAGAAATCTAGGGTTTGTGTTCTTGAGCAATTTGGGGCTTTTTGATATAAACAGGTTATGGCCGATTTTTGTCATGAATTATTGCTAAATTGAGTAGTGTAACATGTTTAGATAGTTAAATGATCCAAACAATGATCCTAAACATGATTTTTGGAGATTAAAGTGGACTTTTTAAGTCTAAAATTCATGAACTTGATTTATTTGATATATTTGTCATTTGAGACTTGTTTAATTATTAGTAATGAATATTTTGACATGTTATTTGAGTTAAATGCTTATGAATTTTGTATACATTTTCATATGTGCTTATTTGAAAAGTGTAGAATTGTGAAAAATTGTGAAAATGTGTATAAGTTTAATTTTGATTTAACATGTTATAGTGATTGTTTTAAGTTGTTATTTTGCTAACACTAATGCATATTTGGATGCACAATTTTTGTGTTTAATGTGTTTTACAGAGAGCCGATACTGGAGGTTCAGGAGCATCATCATCTAGACGACCAGCACCAGCACCAGAACCAGAACCAGAAATGCAACACGAACAAGAACCACAATAGGAACAACAACAGCCTGATCAGCACATACCTTATTATGATCCGGTACAGTTTGTTGATGAATTCATAGTATTCCCAATGAGGCCGCCAGTAGAATTCCCAACGATTCCTGAGCACACTCTACATCCTAATCTGAGATTTGATAGAAGATGGAGAGATTACGAGACATATCAAAGGAACAAATTCAAATTGGTAACAAAAAATGTAGAGGTGCCAAGGGTAATTGATTGGGCCCCTTTGGAAACGGTCCATCTAGCTGACCGTGTTAGACAGCTTTTAGTTCAAAGGTATGGCAGTTCTTCTTTTACAGATTGGGAACGTCTTTTCACCATTCGTAGACCTGTATATAAGGAATGGTGTGTTGAGTTAATGAGTACTGTATCACTTGATACAAATATAGTTAGAATAGATGATAGAAGATTTCTTAGGTTTATCCTTGGCGGTAGGATGTACAGAATGTCCATGCTGGACATGGCCAGGGCCTTACAGATATATACTCCTGGTGACTTGCTATTACCCAATTGTACAAACTTGATTCATTATGGTGAACGGGTAGATAGTAACTTTGACGCTGACGCCATTTGGAGGCGTATGTCACATTTTGATGTTTTTACACGAGCAGGAGGACACTCCTATACACATATTGACAAAGCCGAGCTTCGTATTATTCATAGATTTTTGGCTAACTCGATTACACAAAGAGGTCATAATAAAGAAAAAATTACCTTATATGATTTATTCTACCTAAAGTGTATTCGGGATCCTAGAAGCTTTGTCAATATCCCTTACTGTGTTGCTTTTTATTTATCTAAAATGGTAGAGGGATTGCAGGACGGGAGTATAATAGGAGGAGGTATTTTTGTTACTCTCATTGGAGAGTATTTAGGTGTTGATAGGAACCAAGGGGGTCCATTACAGATTTGTAGAGAACAGGTTGAGCCCTTAGGATTGAAAGTTTATGTGGGTGCTAAGGTATTGAAAAGTAGACGTAACCAGGCAGTACCCTATGAGGGATCTCATCCTCAGGTAGAGAGAGGCTGAGACGAGGAAATGGAGGAGGTGGAAGACATTAGGGATGTCTTTCGAGATGCTATTCTTGACGTCCACGTTCGTATAGATGAGGAAGCAATGACGAACGCGGCAAGACATAGTATGTATGAGCAGTGGAACTCCGAGCGAGTATACGAGGATTATAGACGACGCCAACACGATAGCTGGTTAGTTCATCAGCACCAAATCATGAGCCAGCTATCATATCAGGTACCAAATAACTATGTACCTACTCGACCTGCTCATTTTCCGCCACATAGCCCCGATATCCGACCACCCTTTAACCGGTATGACTATGACCAAGCCTATCAGAACACCTATAACCAACAATGGAACCCACCCGATGAGATGAACTGGAACCCCTATCCAGACTGATTTAGTTCCATTTGGTTATTTTTATGATTTTTATGTTTTTATCTTTTGACTTTTTCATGTTTAAACTTATGTTATTGGATATATTTGTGTAATTTTTATTATTTTTATTACTATTGTGTACTAATATTTCATATTTAGAATTTGAAAGTGGGATATTAAGTCCCATTTCAAATTGCCATGCATGATTATATTTGTATGTATGTATATTGTCGATTGTACAAAACAGGGTAAAACAGCGCATTTTCAAAGACTGGCATTAAGTTCAGCAAAAGCTACTAATTTTGACGACAAGATGACAAATAAATGTGATGTAACAACAGACGAAATGAACAAATGATATGCACCGTTTATCATTCAGCAAACAAACGCCAATATGTTTGGAAACTGTGGTAAAATTTAATCATTTCTACGCTAATCACCCTCAATAATTTAAATTGTATTGATTTCTTGCAAATGAGGGCATTGCAAGATCTTAAGTGTGGGAAGGGGTTAAATTCTTTCGGATTTTAAAATTTTTATCTTAAACACTTGGTTACCATTAAAAATACTAGTAAAGTAGTAGTTGTATTAGAATCTAGTGCTCTCTGATAATAAAGAACAGCCCTAGTCTTATATACTGACTACCCAATTCTAGTAAAATTTTTCAAAATTTTCAATTAAATGAACTCAAAATTATGTTTATACATATTTATGAACGATAAAACTAGGTTTTATCACCGAAATTATTGTTACCTCAGAAAGGACATAAATTGAGAAACAAACCAAAATGTTAAAATTCATTTAAAATGGAATAGAGGACGATAAAAAGGAAAATAAAAGTCAAGTGTGGGAAAATTTATCAAGTTATCGTAAACATATGTCACATATATCTGTAACAAATAACTGAAAATACTTTTGCTTTGGACTAAACTAAACTGTTTTACCTGATTTACTGTAAGAAAGATGGATCTACACGATGAATCAATTCCATCATTAAAAGGAAGTAAAGTCTTCCGAAAAAGACACGCGCTTCTTGATTTAGGTCAAGAAGTTGTCGTCCAGACCAGCTGTAGGTTGACGAAAAATCTAGAAAAGTCATCTCTAAAATCAGCAGGAAATCTACGGACCTCAGCATTAAACAGGGTCGTCAAGTGGTCAGATTTATCCTAACCATGAAAAGGATTTATCTCGTAAAATGGGGGGGCACCGTGCAAATTAGCTGGATAAGTCTAATGAATCAGATCCCCAGAAAGGATAATCTCCTTAAAGATAAAAAATCAGCTTTTAAGCCTGATATTACTCAATCCTAGAGATTGACCTTAAAGATTGAGAATTCAAACTCATGGAATTCAATGATATCTAAACTCGAGCTTGAACGAGAAAATATTTTGATCAAAATTACAAACCGATTTGTTTTCTGAAAACCCTATTTTCAATGCGTTCATTACCATTGAACGTAAAATCCTAGGAATTCACCTGGAATTCATTAGGTCACCTGAACCAAATCGGGTGTCAACCGTAAGAACGGTGGTTGCATAGCATGGTCAAAGACAGGACCTTGTGCCGGACCGAAAAATCATAAGGGTAAGCTTTACTATTGCTCCTACCAAGGATAGTAATTGCGTCCAACACGTTATAGACCATAATTAAAAGCATGTCAGGGGACATTGCCTTAACGGTTGCTTGTTCAACGCTTCCCTTTACAACCGGACGGTAGTTTATCGAAAGGTAATATACGGGACAAGTAAACTGGACGTGTTGCTTTCCAAATACAAGGTTAGCAAGTGGGTGACACAAAACCGCAAGTTTTGAGCTAAAATTTTCAAATCTGAAACCCACCAAACCCACAAAAATATTTTGCAAACACCGGTGAAGGGTTATTCCGGAAAACTTATCTAGGGTAAAAGCTAGATTGAATTTTCAAAAGATCAAATATTTTCATAAAGATCCAATTTCCTTAAGGATCTACATTTTCATAGTCATGTGGGACTGTAAACCGCCTTTCAAATGTGCACTTTGCTTCGGAAACCGAAAGTAAATCGGCTATTTGATTGCAAGTGTCTATCGTTACTATCATTGTTTATACCATGGTTCTATCGTTACTATCATTGTTTATACCGCCGTATAGAAATCACTGATGTACAAAGTGTGAAGAATAAAGAAGTGATTCTAGTATTTCAAGACGATATTGCTTGAGGACAAGCAACGCTCAAGTGTGGTAATATTTGATAATGCTAAAAACGAACATATATTTCATAGCATTATTCCTCAAGAAAGACAAGCTTTTAGTTGCAATTGTTCTATTTACAAGTGATATTCGTTTAAATAATAAAAGGTGAAGACAAAAGACAAATTCGACGAATTGAAGACGCAAACGACCAAAAAGCTCAAAAGTACAAAATACAATCAAAGAGGTTCCAATTATTGATAAGAAACGTCTCGAAATTACAAGAGTACAAGATTCAAAACGCAAAGTACAAGATATTAAATTGTACGCAAGGACGTTCTAAAATCCGGAACCGGGACCAGAGTCAACTCTCAACGCTCGACGCAACGGACTAAAAATTACAAGTCAACTATGCACATAAATATAATATAATATTTAAATAATTCTTATAATTATTTAATATATTATATTATTTATAAAACCGTCGGCAGAAGAAAACAACCAAAAATGAGCCTCCCCAGCTGGCCATGCGATCGCATGGCCTGGAAGGCATAAATCCATGCGATCGCATGAGCCCCAGTTCCAGCCCACATGCCTATAAAAATCGAGCTTTGGTGCACCAAAAATATCAATCTATCTTTCTCTCTTCTCATTCATACGTAAAATATATATATATATATTTATAATTTATATTTTAATTTTAATTATAATTCTAATAATAAGGGTATGTTAGCGAATGTTGTAAGGGTGTAAGTCGAAATTCTGTCCGTATAACGCTACGCTATTTTTAATCATTGTAAGTTATGTTCAACCTTTTTATATTAATGTCTCGTAGCTAAGTTATTATTATGCTTATTTAATCCGAAGTAATCATGATGTTGGGCTAATTACTAAAATTAGGTAATTGGGCTTTGTACCATAATTGGGGTTTGGACAAAAGAACGACACTTGTGGAAATTAGACTATGGGCTATTAATGGGCTTTATATTTGTTTAACTAAATGATAGTTTGTTAATGTTAATATAAAGATTTACAATTGGGCGTCCCTATAATTTACCATATACACTCAATCGGACACGAAGGGCGGGGTATTTATATGTACGAATAATCGTTCATTTAATCGGACACGGGAATGGATTAATAGTCACTAGAATAATTAAAACAGGGGTGAAATTATGTACAAGGACACTTGGTATAATTGATAACAAAATATTAAAACCTTGGGTTACACTCAGTCGACATCCTGGTGTAATTATTAAACAAAGTATTAAAATCTTGTTACAGTTTAAGTCCCCAATTAGTTGGAATATTTAACTTCGGGTATAAGAATAATTTGACGAGGATACTCGCACTTTATATTTATGACTGATGGACTGTTATGGACAAAAACCAGACGGACATATTAAATAATCCAGGACAAAGGACAATTAACCCATGGGCATAAAACTAAAATCAACACGTCAAACATCATGATTACGGAAGTTTAAATAAGCATAATTCTTTTATTTCATATTTAATTTCCTTTATTTTATATTTAATTGCACTTCTAATTATCGCATTTTTATTGTTATTGTATTTAATTGCACTTTTAATTATCGTACTTTTTAATTATCGCAAGTTTATTTTATCGCACTTTTATTATTCGCAATTTCATTATCGTTATTTACTTTATGCTTTAATTTAAGTCTTGTATTTATTTTTAATATTTTACATTTGGTTTTACCTGCGACTAAAGTTTTAAAATCGACAAACCGGTCATTAAACGGTAAAAACCCCCCATTTATAATAATAATATTACTTATATATATATTTGTATTTTTATAAAAGTAACCTAATATAGCGTTAAGCTTTGTTTAAAGATTTCCCTGTGGAACGAACCGGACTTACTAAAAACTACACTACTGTACGATTAGGTACACTGCCTATAAGTGTTGTAGCAAGGTTTAAGTATATCCATTCTCTAAATAAATAAATATCTTGTGTAAAATTGTATCGTATTTAATAGTATTTCCTGCTAAAATTAATAACTATTTTATACCACTCCGCTACCATATCATTTATCAACTGGATTTAAAAGCAATAATCCATTTATAAGTTTGGTTGATGATGGGGTGGTTCGATGGTGGTTAAAACAGAAACGAGTATGTAAGTATGATCGAGTTTGATGGCTGAAGGTGTTGATAGTCTTAGAATTCGAAGTTTTTTTTTAAAAAAATGAGATGAAGAGGTCGTACAGCTCGAATTGCAGTACATAGTTTATATAATGTGTTTGTGAATGATTTATACAATGAGAAGAATCAATTCCAGCTGTTTTGTGGTGGAAGATCGATGAAAGAAGATTTCAAAGCAGAAAAAGATAAAAGGATTAAAAGGAGATGTTGACTTCTAACAATATTTGTTATTATACTGATGGAATTCGATTTAGAGACAAGAGGATATTTTTGGATTGTGATGTTTAACCAAAAACATATTTATCTGTATATTCATATGTACATATCCGTATTTTTGTATATATAAATGTGACGACCCGGAAATTTCCGACCAAATTTAAACTTTAATCTTTATATTATTCCGACACGATAAGCAAAGTTTGTTAAGTTAAATCTCAAGAATTTTAAACTGTGTTCATACATTCATTATAACCTCGACCAAATTCCGACGATTCACGAACCGTTATATATAAATAGATATGTATATGTATATATATATTATAACTTGAGAATATTAATAAAGTATTAAACGTATAATACCTTACACGAACGTATTTGTTTCAATATGATTTTCGATGAAATTAAAAAAATATATTAAATGATTGAATTATCAGAAACATTGAATTATGATTACAAGTGTCTGTTGAGAGGTCCACTATGATTTGAGAAAATCTATTCCTCTTAACGATATTCAGAATAATTTGTAAAGCTATTTATAAATAAAAAAAAAGTGTCATTTACGAAAGTTAGACAAAAGTTAGTGGAGAATTGGTTTCCATAATATTCTATTAATTTAGTTTCAAAAGTACAAAAAACGTTTTCAGTTTAAAAAGAACTTTATTATTAAAATGTATATATCTTTTATAAATATCTAGAACCACTTTTGACAACTCATTACTTAACCAGTATGATAAAGATAACGATATTTATATTTTATTTTATTAAATATATATAACGATTTAAATTAATATTATATATACTTATACGCATATTATACGTATATAGTTTTATACTTTTACTATACTTTAACTTTACCTTTACTTTACTTTTATTTTACTTTAACTTTAATAATTCATACTTTAATAATTCAATTTAATAATTCATACTTTAATAATTCACTTTAATAATTCATACTTTAATAATTCACTTTAATAATTTACTTTAATAATTCATACTTTAATAATTCACTTTAATAATTCACTTTAATAATTCATACTTTAATAATTCACTTTAATAATTCACTTTAATAATTCATACTTTAATAATTTATACTTTAATAATTCACTTTAATAATTCATATTTTAATAATTCACTTTAATAATTCAAAAATCTGTTATAAATAGAATTCAATAGGTTTCATTATTTCATAGAAACTTGAAAATATATTTCTCTAAACTCTCTCAATCGAATTACATATATATTTTCTTTGTATTATTTCAAGATATTATTAGTATACATAAAATATTACGACGGAGTGCTGTCCGAGTGATTTCAAAATAGTTTTTTTGAATGAGTCGAAGCTAAGGAAATTATGGGTTATAGCTATGGAGGTGATGGGTATGGTTCATGGGTATGCTCGTGAGGTCAATCTAGTGTTTATCATCTCCGTTGCGTCTACGTACTTTCCTGCAATATTGAATCTCAATATTGATACGTTCGTGAATCCGAGTCCAACCTTGCACTTGTTAAATGACGTTAATATGTATTTTTACTACGAAATACAGTATTGTGAGTTTCATTTGCTCCCTTTTTAATTGCTTTTGCAATATATATTTTTGGGCTGAGAATACATGCGCTGTTTTATAAATGTTTTACGAAATAGGCACAAGTACTAAAACAAATTCAACGTGGGTTTAAATCAGAAATATACCCTTAGCTTGGTAACATTAAACTACTTGTCTATGTACGGTAGGCGCGAATCCTAAAGATAGATCTATTGGGCCTGACAAACCCCATCCTGACTATGGGATGCTTTAGTACTTCGAGGTTATTTTAAACACACCTGATCTGGTGTACTTCAGAGAGTAAAACATGAACGTTAAGGCTTGTTACCGGGTGCCTACAACTTATAGAATACTTTTATACACTTGCGAGTGTACATATATTTATAAATGGAAATCTTGTGGTCTATTAATATATTGAAATGATTGTTATGATAAACCTATGAACTCACCAACCTTTTGGTTGACACTTTAAAGCATGTTTATTCTCAGGTATTAAAGAAATCTTCCGCTGTGCATTAGCTCATTTTAAGGATATTACTTGGAGTCATTCATGGCATATTTTGAAAGACGTTGCATTCGAGTCATTGAGTTCGTCAAGATTATTATTAAGCCAATTATAGTTGGATGTATTATGAAATGGTGTGCATGCCGTCAACTTTCATTGTAAAGAAAGTTTGTCTTTTAAAAACGAATGCAATGTTTGTAAAATGTATCATATAGAGGTCAAATACCTTGCGATGTAATCAACTATTGTGAATCATTTATAATGTATATGAACGGGTCCTTTCAGTTGGTATCAGAGCTGGTTTAATGCCGTTTATTAGCGGGTTAATCGTAGAGGGGGTTCTCACAGTGTTACCTGTGACGAAGCATTGGCTCTTACTCCTCGCGGTCCCTATTAGGGTTGGCTGTACTGCTGAGAGGCGAGCCGTAAAATCAGTGTCTGAGGTACGCTCAGTGGTTACAGGCGGTTAGCTGAGAAGGCACTGAGTGGGATGCGTCCCCAACTTTCAGTTGGTATCAGAGCGGTGGTCTTAGCGAACCAGGTCTGCATTAGTGTGTCTAACTGATAGTCGTTAGGATGCATTAGTGAGTCTGGACTTCGACCGTGTCTGCATGTCAAAAGTTTTGCTCATCATTTTTGTCAGAAATTATCTGCTTATCATTCTTAGTCTAGACACATCTTATTGCATTGATTGCATGAATAGTGTATAGACAAAATTCATATCGTAGCGTATCTGCTAATTCATATCTTAGCGTATCTGTTACTGTAAACTTTGCCTGACATATTCCGTAAATTCCTCCGTAATCTACGAAACCTTTTGCTCTATATAATTAGAATACCACCTGATAGCCGGAAAATCATTTCATATCGAAAAATTCTTTATTCAATCGTACGAAATGGAATTCGTCATTAGTTCAAGTCCCTCGGATTCCGAAATGGAATCCCACTCAAGTTCCGAAAGCAGTGTGACCGGAATGGATCAACCAATTAGTCATCATCTATTCTGGATGAATTGGGGATGGGTTCGTAGCCTCCTTAATCATTGGAGACAAGAAGAAGGTGATCCCTTCCATCCACCACATTACCCTCTTGGCGAAGAACCTGAAGCACTTACCAGCGAACCTATTCGAAACACCATTTTCTCTCTCATTTCCAGAGTATCTCGTTATGATTATATACTACACCAAATTCTAGATCTTATTTATCCGCTCGTCTGAACCGACAATCACCCCGGTGTAATAGAAGAAGTCAACGAGCTTCGCGCTCGGGTAGTGGCTTTGGAGAATATGGTGCAAAGGTTACAAACACCAGCAACAGCACCAACAATATAACCAGTACCACCATCAACAACATCAACAGTACCATTACCACCACCAACAACAACCGCATCGCAAACCTCAACTTCACAATCTGTCCCATGAGCATCGACGTCATACGCCCTGTAGATACTAAGGAATACCACAATGATGAAGTATTGATTCATAACTTCATTGGGAAAATATTCTATGACGATTATGTAATTTCTAAAGTTTAGAAATTATCTATCCTAGCCTTAACCATAAATTAAGTGAGTTTAATTTAATATTAACTCATTAAATCAATATTACATCTGAAGAAATATACACATATATTTCCATAAAGACTGTAATAAAATTCTTTTGTACAAAATATTAATTGTGACTATTTTTTTTAACGGGTAGGTAATACCCGAGAGATATATAAATTCACAATTAATATGTTACATTCTTCGAATCTGATTCAGCAAATCATCCATTATACTCCCTACTTTCACAACAATATACATTCTTTTATAGAAATCAAAACAACCATACTCATTCAAAAATCTAATTACATATTCTGATTTTGAAATCGCCGAATTCAATTCAAGTTATAACCGGTATCATCACTCTTAGATTCTTACATCTTTCAAAGCTATACTTTAACTTCAAAACTGTGTTAGAACATCGTATGTATATTAACGATTATAATCTGTGTTCAAGCCCTTCGAAATACCTGAAGACACTTCAAATAATGAACAATCGAGATGATGATCCAACCACATGTTATCCACAGTTACGTACCTGAAAAACTCTTGAAACCAAAGTCATAATTTAACATGTATCCATGTCAGACCTTTTGGCATTTACTAGCTAAAATAACTTTTCAATCCCTTCTAAAAATAGACGGTTTTGTCACAGCTCCAGCAAACCAATTTCAATTGTTCAATTGAATAAGTCTTATTATAATGATTACCTCTTCATCAATATTACCGGGGAGCCTTTCATATCTCGCCACATTAGCAGTAAACTTATTAATAACTTCATTGATCTTTGACTTTCCAAAAAATCTTTATATTTATCAAAACCCCATCATTTACTCATCTGCATCTTGTAACGAGAATTTCCATACGAATCATCGAAAATTAGCAATCAGTATTTTGAAATCTCGCAGCATGTCTACGCTAACAATTATATGTGTCTATCTTCTGGACTTGTATACTTTGAATGTGAAGTTTCTGAAAAACACCCTAAACTGCGAACTAGTTCTCGAAATACTGATGAAGCAGCAAAAACTATAAACGACCTTAACAGTAAAAAGTTTGATGATAAAGAGTAGTGTGTTGGCAAAGCTCAGAAAAAGAGAATATTTGGTACTTAAAAATACGGATTGAGCAAACCATGAAGAAGGCTGTGGATAAATCACAAGGACGAAATGTACCTTCAAAGAATCCAAATGATTCCGTGTCTGCTGAAGTCATTATCGAATACCTTGCTCCTGACTCTAAACCCTTACGGACAATATTTTTCATCATCCTCTGATATTAGAAATTTTAAGATATCATCGTATCTTTCATTATAAATATCCTCCATATTTCTGAAGATATTTCCATAATTATTTTTATCTGAAATCATTTACCTCTTCGTGCTGTCTGTATTACATCATAAAAGAAACTATTTTAGTTTCTAAATTCTGAAACTTTCGAATTTAAAATAGGAATATTTTTGAAGTAGTGTTGTGAACTGAAGCATGAACTAGTATAATATAATGACACTTGATCAACGTGATTATATTACAGTAAGTCATGCTGAGTTTCTAAATGGAACGTGATGATTCACAGATCATAACTTCATCATGTGCTATGTTACACGACTCTTGTATTCTCTTTAACCTCTAAAATATCAAGAAAATTTTTCTTGAGGATTCGGCCTTTTTCGAGGTATTCTAGTAATTTGACAAGTCAAGATCGTGCCATTACAATTTCCTTCTTAGAACATTAACAATGTTCATTCCGAAATTCATATATGCGAATTCTGGACCATTACAAGCGGTGCTTAATTGCAAGAAGAAGAAACGAAAGGACAAAACTCCGAAATAGAAATTGGGGTATAAATCGCAGCAAATAAAAGAGAGCATTAATTGGGGATGACAATGATTATAGAAGAAGCAAGGACTTTGAAATATAAGGGAAGATATAAAATCCAACAACAACCCAGAAATCACAAACCGTATATATCAATGCATATAGCAATATAAAGACACGGGAGAACTAAAAACACTATAAAACCAAGAGTATAGTAGAAGTAAATAGATTCTTTCGGAGGCAGATGAAAAAGAAGAGCGACATATATGAAAGTGAGGAGTATATCAAGAATCAGCACTGGATGAAGCATATTGACAAATACTTTAAAATATGAGTTGAGAAGGTGTGAGTTGTAAGAAAACAAATGAGGTGGATTTATAGTGAAATATCCGACAGAGAAATCAAAATGGATTATCGCATTAATTCGAAGAGGATCATAATTTCCTTAATAGCCGAATAATCAAATCCAATATAGATTACAAAGATTTTCTTTTCGGAGATCAATCGTGATGACGTCAAAAGATACGACGAATCAATATTATCTTATTTCATTCATTTACGATAACTTCACTCACACGTTTCTATTAATCGAATTATTTTAGCCATTCTTCTTGAACATGATAAAACTCTATAATCGTTATAATAATATTCTCATTGTTAGTCATGACGACCTCTATCAAATTTCGGGGACGAAATTTCTTTAACGGGTAGGTACTGTGACGACCCGGAAATTTCCGACCAAATTTAAACTTTAATCTTTATATTATTCCGACACGATAAGCAAAGTTTGTTAAGTTAAATCTCAAGAATTTTAAACTGTGTTCATACATTCATTATAACCTCGACCAAATTCCGACGATTCACGAACCGTTATATATAAATAGATATGTATATGTATATATATATTATAACTTGAGAATATTAATAAAGTATTAAACGTATAATACCTTACACGAACGTATTTGTTTCAATATGATTTTCGATGAAATTAAAAAAATATATTAAATGATTGAATTATCAGAAACATTGAATTATGATTACAAGTGTCTGTTGAGAGGTCCACTATGATTTGAGAAAATCTATTCCTCTTAACGATATTCAGAATAATTTGTAAAGCTATTTATAAATAAAAACAAAAAGTGTCATTTACGAAAGTTAGACAAAAGTTAGTGGAGAATTGGTTTCCATAATATTCTATTAATTTAGTTTCAAAAGTACAAAAAACGTTTTCAGTTTAAAAAGAACTTTATTATTAAAACGTATATATCTTTTATAAATATCTAGAACCACTTTTGACAACTCATTACTTAACCAGTATGATAAAGATAACGATATTTATATTTTATTTTATTAAATATATATAACGATTTAAATTAATATTATATATACTTATACGCATATTATACGTATATAGTTTTATACTTTTACTATACTTTAACTTTACCTTTACTTTACTTTTATTTTACTTTAACTTTAATAATTCATACTTTAATAATTCAATTTAATAATTCTTACTTTAATAATTCACTTTAATAATTCATACTTTAATAATTCACTTTAATAATTTACTTTAATAATTCATACTTTAATAATTCACTTTAATAATTCACTTTAATAATTCATACTTTAATAATTCACTTTAATAATTCACTTTAATAATTCATACTTTAATAATTCATACTTTAATAATTCACTATAATAATTCATATTTTAATAATTCACTTTAATAATTCAAAAATCTGTTATAAATAGAATTCAATAGGTTTCATTATTTCATAGAAACTTGAAAATATATTTCTCTAAACTCTCTCAATCGAATTACATATATATATTTTCTTTGTATTATTTCAAGATATTATTAGTATACATAAAATATTACGACGGAGTGCTGTCCGAGTGATTTCAAAATAGTTTTTTTGAATGAGTCGAAGCTAAGGAAATTATGGGTTATAGCTATGGAGGTGATGGGTATGGTTCATGGGTATGCTCGTGAGGTCAATCTAGTGTTTATCATCTCCGTTGCATCTACGTACTTTCCTGCAATATTGAATCTCAATATTGATACGTTCGTGAATCCGAGTCCAACCTTGCACTTGTTAAATGACGTTATATGTATTTTTACTACGAAATACAGTATTGTGAGTTTCATTTGCTCCCTTTTTAATTGCTTTTGCAATATATATTTTTGGGCTGAGAATACATGCGCTGTTTTATAAATGTTTTACGAAATAGGCACAAGTACTAAAACAAATTCTACGTGGGTTTAAACCAGAAATATACCCTTTGCTTGGTAACATTAAACTACTTGTCTATGTACGGTAGGCGCGAATCCTAAAGATAGATCTATTGGGCCTGACAAACCCCATCCTGACTATGGGATGCTTTAGTACTTCGAGGTTATTTTAAACACACCTGATCTGGTGTACTTCAGAGGGTAAAACATGAACGTTAAGGCTTGTTACCGGGTGCCTACAACTTATAGAATACTTTTATACACTTGCAAGTGTACATATATTTATAAATGGAAATCTTGTGGTCTATTAATATATTGAAATGATTGTTATGATAAACCTATGAACTCACCAACCTTTTGGTTGACACTTTAAAGCATGTTTATTCTCAGGTATTAAAGAAATCTTCCGCTGTGCATTAGCTCATTTTAAGGATATTACTTGGAGTCATTCATGGCATATTTTGAAAGACGTTGCATTCGAGTCATTGAGTTCATCAAGATTATTATTAAGCCAATTATAGTTGGATGTATTATGAAATGGTGTGCATGCTGTCAACTTTCGTTGTAAAGAAAGTTTGTCTTTTAAAAACGAATGCAATGTTTGTAAAATGTATCATATAGAGGTCAAATACCTTGCGATGTAATCAACTATTGTGAATCGTTTATAATGTATATGAACGGGTCCTTTCAATAAATATATCCTGTACATGTATTTATTTATATAATTTATATATCTATTTTATAAATTTGCATATATGAAATCTGTATATGTCGATGTATATATATCTGATTATATATATACAGCATATTTTATGCACTTGTATGTATTTATTTATTTGTATATTAATTAATCTTATTAATTAGCAAATATAACTATAATAATAATAATACTCTTAATATAATAATAATAATAATAATAATATTAATAAAAATGATAATGATAATTATAAAATTTATCATAAAAAGATTATTAATAATATCAATATTAATTATAATAATATTAATGGTATATAATAATAATAATAATACTATAACAACTTATATATATATATCAAACTTTTATATCTATATGTTATATACTGAAAATAATACTACGAACAATACTGATTTTAATATTACAATATATTTCTATAGTATTACTTATGTATAAAATTCATACGTATATATATATATATATATATATATATATATATATATATATATATATATATATATATATATATATATATATATATATATATATATATATATATATATTCTCTTCAATATCAATTTAATTATTCTGTATATTATTTTACCTTTTTGATTCCAATTGAATAAGGTATATTTCATTAATTCGAAATATTATATATACTCTTATATTTATATATATTTACACAAAATTGTTCGTGAATCGTCAGGAATAGTCAAAGGGTAAATGAACCGTTGTAAATAGTTCAAACATTTTAAGACTCAATGTTACAGACTTTGCTTATCATGTCGAGTTCATATTAAAATTAAGTTTAAATTTGGTTGAAAATTTCCGGGTCGTCACATGGCCAGCATATTGGGGCCATGCGATCGCATGGAATTTTCACTTCCAGGCCATGCGATCGCATAGTTGACTTATATTATATTTATGTGCATAGTTAACTTGTAATTTTTAGTCCGTTGCGTCGAGCGTTGAGAGTTGACTCTGGTCCCGGTTCCGGATTTTCGAACGTCCTTGCGTACAATTTAATATCTTGTACTTTGCATTTTGCTTCTTGTACTCTTGTAATTTTAAGACGTTTCTTATCAATAATTTGAACCATTTTGATTGTACTTTGTACTTTTGAGCTTTTTGGTCGTTTGCGTCTTCAATTCGTCGAATCTGTCTTTTGTCTTCACCTTTTATTATTTAAACGAATATCACTTGTAAATAGAACAATTGCAACCAAAAGCTTGTCTTTCTTGAGGGATAATGCTATAAAATATATGTTCATTTTTAGCATTATCAAATATTCCCACACTTGAGCGTTGCTTGTCCTCAAGCAATATAGTCTTGAAATACAAATACTAGAATCACTTCTTTATTCTTCACACTTTGTACATCAGTGATTTCTATACGGCGGTATGAACAATGGTAGTAACGTTGTGGTTTACAGTCCCACATGACTATGAAAATTTAGATCCTTAAGGAAATTGGATCTTTATGAAAACATTTGATCTTTTGAAAATTAAATCTAGCTTTTACTCTAGATAAGTTTTTCGGAATAACCCTTCACCGTTGTTTGTAAATTGTTTTTGTGGGTTTGCTGGGTTTCAGATTTGAAAATTTTAGCTTAAAACTTGCGGTTTTGTGTCACCCACTTGTAACCTTGTATTAGGAAAGCAGCACGTCCAGTATACTTGCTCCGTATATTACCTTTCGGTAAAATACCGTCCGATTGTAAAGGAAAGCATTGAACAAGTAACTGTTAAGGCAATGTCCCCTGACATGCTTTTAATTATGGTCTATATCTTGTCGGATGCAATTACTATCATTTGTAGGAGCAATAGTAAAGATCACCCTATAGTTTTTTGGTCTGGCACAAGGTCCTGTCTTCGACCATGCTATGCAACCACCGTTCTTACGGATGACATCCGATTTGGTTCAGGTGACCTAATGAATTCCAGGTGAATTCCTAGGATTTTACGTTCAATGGTAATGAACGCATTGAAAATAGGGTTTTCAGAAAACAAATCGGTTTGTAATTTGATCAAAATATTTTCTCGTTCAAGCTCGAGTTTAGATATCATTGAATTCCATGAGTTTGAATTCTCAATCTTTAAGGTCAATCTCAAGGATTGAGTAATATCAGTCTTAAAAGCTGATTTTTAATCTTTAAGGAGATTATCCTTTCTGGGGGGTCTGATTCATTAGTCTTATCAAGCTAATTTGCACGGCGCCCTCCCCATTTTACGAGATAGATCCTCTCATGGTTAGGATAAGTCTGACCACTTGGCGACCCTGTTTGATGCTGAGGTCCGTGGATTTCCAGCTGATTTTTTAGAAAACTTTTCAATGTTTTTCGTAGACTCTACAACTGGTCTGGACGACAACTTCCTGACCTAAATCAAGAAGCGCGTGTCTTTTTCGGAAGACTTTACTTCCTTTTAATGATGGAATTGATTCATTGTGTAGATCCATCTTTCTTTTAAATATATTACAATTTACCGGGTAAAACAGTTAATTTTGTCCAAAACAAAAGTATCTTCAATTATTTGTACAAAAATATGTGATATATGTTTTAAATAACTTGGTAAATTTTTCCCACACTTGGCTTTTTATTTTTCTTTCTTTGCCTTTTTATTGTCCTCTATTCCATTTTAAATGAATTCTAACATTTTGAGTTGTTTCTCAATTTATGTCCTTTCCGAGGTAACAATAATTTCGGTGTCAACACCTAGTTTTATCGTTCATAAATATGTATAAACATGATTTTGAATTCATTTATTTGAAAATTTTTACTAGAATTGGGTAGTCAGTATATAAGACTAGGGCTGTTCTTTATTATCAGAGAGCACTAGATTCTAATACAACTACTGCGTTACTAGTATTTTTAATGGTAACCAAGTGTATAAGTTAAAATTTTAAAAATCTGAAAGAATTTAACCCCTTCCCACACTTAAGATCTTGCAATGCCCTCATTTGCAAGAAATCAGTAACAATTTAAATTATTGAGGGTGATTAGCGTAGAAAAATGATTAAAATTTACCAAAGTTTCTAAACATATTGGCGTTTGTTTGCTAAATGATAAATGGTGCACATCATTTGTTCATTCCATCTTGTTGTTACATCATATTTGTTTTTCGTTTTGTCGTCAAAATTAGTAGCTTTTGCTGAACTTAATGCCAGTCTTTGAAAATGCGCTGTTTTACCCTGTTGTGTATATGAAATAAAATACATACAATACAAATATAAACATGCATGGTAATTTGAAATGGGACTTAAAATCCCACTTTCAAATCAAATATGAAATATTAGTACAATATAATAAAAATATTAAACATTACAATAAAAGTATCACAATATCATAGGTTTAAACATAAATAATAGAAATAATAAAAAAAAATAAAAATCATAGAAATCACCAACGAGAACTATATCAATCTGGATAAGGGTTCCAGTTCATGTCGTCGGTCGGGTTCCATGGTTGGTGACAGGTGTACTGGTAATCCTGGTTAGGGTCGTAGAGAGTAAATGGTGGTCTCATCTCGGGCTGGTGTGGAGGATAGTAAGTGGGTCGGGTCGGTACGTAGTGATCCTGAGGTGATAGCCGACTCATGATCTGACGTTGATGATAGTCCCATCTATCATGTTGTCGTTGGCTAGAATGCTCGTACTCATTCCGGGCTTGCCACTGCTCTAACCAACTAAATCTATCCTCGTTTGTCATTTCTACCTCATCTATACGCTGATAGACGTCAGTCATAGCCTCCCTAATGACATCCCTAATGTCATCCGCTTCCTCCATTTCCTCATCTGAACCTCTCTCTACCTGTGGATGATTACCATCATAGGGTACTGCCTGGTTGCGTCTGCTCTTTAATACCTTAGCACTCTGATAGACCCTCAATCCTAAAGGCTCAACCTGTTCCCTACATACCAAAAGTGGACCCCCTTGATCCCTATCTACACCCAAATACTCTCCAATGAGAGTAACAAAAATACCTCCTCCTATTACTCCCCCTTCCTGTATTCCTTCCACCATCTTAGACAAATAAAAACCAACACAGTAAGGGATATTAACAAAGCCTCTTGGGTCTCGAATACACTTAAGGTAAAATAAATCATGTAAGGTCATTTTCTCCTTGTTGTGACCTCTCTGTGTAATCGAGTTAGCCAGAAATCTATGAATTATACGAAGCTCGACTCTGTTAATATGTAAGTAGGAGTGTGTTCCTGCCCGCCCAAAAACATTATAATCTGACATACGCCTACAGACGGCGTTAGCATCAAAATTCCTATCTACCCTTTCACCATGATAAATCAAGTTTGTACAATCGGGTAATAGTAATTCAGCGGGCGTATATATCTGTAAAGCCCTGGCCATGTCCAGCATGGACATCCTATACATCCTACGGCCAAGTATAAATCTAAGAAAACTTCTATCATCTAACCTATCTACATATGTATTTAACGCTATAGTACTCATAAGCTCAACACACCATTCTTTATATACAGGCCTACGAATGGTGAATAAACGTTCCCAATCGAGAAAAGAAGAGCTGCCATACCTTTGGATCAGTAGCAGTCTAACACGGTTAGCTAGTTGGACCCTTTCCAATGGCTCCCAATCGATTACCCTTGGCACTTCTACATTTTTTCGATACCAGTTTGAATTTTTTACTTTGGTATGTTGGGTAATCTTTCCAGCTTCGATCAAATCTCAGATTAGGATGCAACTGTTCTTCATGAATCGTTGGGTGTTGTACTATTGGATGCATCGGAAATACTACGTAGGCATAAACATATTCTTGTTGCGGATCATAATAAGGTACATGTTGATCAGGTTGTTATTGTTGTTCCTGTTGTTGCTCCGGTTCATATTGTGGTTCATATTGTGGCTCATATTGCATTTTTGGTTCAGGTTCTGGAGCAGGTTGTCTAGATGATGATGATGCACCATCAGTATCGGTATTTCTCTACAAAACACATTAAACACAAAATTTATGCATCCAAATATGCATTAGTGTTAGCAAAATAACAACTTGAAACAATTACAATAACATGTTTAATCAAAATTAAACTTATACACATTTTCACAATTTTAACAATTTTACACTTTTTCAAATAAGCGTATATGAAAATATTTACAAAGTTCATAAGCATTCAACTCAAATAACATGTTAAAACAACCATTACTAGCAATTAAACAAGTTTCAAATGCCATTTACACCAATTTAATCAAGTTCATGAATTTTAGACCTAAAAAATCTACTTTAATTCTCAAAAATCATGTTTAGGATCAAAGTTTAGATCATTTAGATACCTAAACATGTTACAATACTTAATTTAGCAATAATTCATGAAAAAAAATCGGCCATAACCTATTTATATATCAAAAAGCCCCAAATTGCTCAAGAACACAAACCCTAGATTCCTAAAAATTTTAAAGTTTTTGGCTTCAAATCATATTAAATAGCATCAATCTAGGTTATACATGCATAATATACTAATAATTTAACACTAATTACACTAGAATTTAACAAAATTAAATTAGGTAAAATAATTGTAAATATCACAAAAACTAGAAAATTAATGAGTTTAGGGGAGTAATTTTTACCTTCTTGCTGAAAAATCCGAACCTATGCATGATTAGAACGGATTGTAGGATGAAATTTGGTGAATTTTGGTGAAAAAAATGAAGATTTTAGGGGTGTTTTGGAGAGTATGCTCGTATATGTGTGTGTGTTTGTGATGCAGCAGCAGACTCGCTGGGTTTTAAGTTCCTGACCAGAAATTGGTCCTCATGCGATCGCATGAGGTTGAAGGCCAAACCCCATGCGATCGCATGGGGGTCTGGAATTTTTTATTTTTTTATTTTTTTTATAAAAAGGTTATACTTTTAAAATATAGTCATTTTTAAGCGCAGTTTTAAGCGCAGTTTTAAAATTTGTCATTTTTAAGCGTAGTTTTAAAAGCAAAGATTTTTGGGTTTTTTTAAATGTTTTTGGCATACTTTAATTCAATAAGATTAAAAATAATGATAATAAAAGTTCTTGTCCCGCCCTCGGGTAAAGCAATTTCGGTTCAACGACCTAGGTTTCAACTCACGACGAATTTTTAGAAATCACATTTTTAACTTAATGAAATAAAGTACATTTTTGTTTTTAAATTCACACCAAACTTAAATTTAAAATGCATAAAATTAAAAATTCATATTATTAAAATTAAAAATTCACACCAAATTTATATTATATTTTTGTTTTTATACATACAAACTTATATTAAAAATATTAATTTTTCAAATATTTACAAACTTAAATATATTGATTTTAAAAAGTTACAATAATAATTTAATATTAATATATTAATTTTAAAAACAAAGTAAAAAAATAAAAATAAAAATCTTTTTGGTCTTTTATCCTACTTTAATCAATCAAATATTATCAAAAATATACGCCACTCTTTTCGATAAAGTAATTTCGGTTCCATAACCTAGTTTTACTCCTGACGAATTTCTGAAATATTTTGAGTTGATTGATTAAAGATATTTATACCTTAAGAATAAACGGAAAATTTCGCAGTGATGTAATAAATTTTTGTATGATATCAATAATTTTGGTTACGCATACCTAATTTTATTGAATACCAATTTAATACTTTATAGCGAACGATTCAGCATTTATTATCAAAAGGTTAAAAGCAATAAAAATAAAAATAAAAACTAAAAACTGTACATACTTACCTGTGAGAAAGAATTCTCAGAGACCTGCCTTAGCCGACTCATATGAGAGTCGTGTGATTTGGTTCTCCATAGCTACATAAGCATAACCTCGAATCTTCAATATATTTTCTTCTAAACATATGAATGGTCCTTCTCTGCATAGAGTAACAAATTCGGTATTTGAATATGTTTGATTATTTGAACATTTACCTTCGTGTGACCATTTTCCGCATTTATAACATCTTTCAAGGTGTCGTGCTCTTCTTTTTGTTGCGAATTTTGATTTTTTCTTTACCAAAATGTATCTTATGATGATCTTTTCTGAGTTCTTTTCTTATTCCGTCCATTTTTTCTCTTATGAATGATACCAGTTCACTCGAAAGTGTGTCATTATTACGTTTAGTAATCATAGAGTATAGCATTAGATCATGGTTCAGATCAAAGGAATTCTTCATCTCGTAAAACCTAAAAAAAAATAAAAATTCAGAATGGGGGGAGAAGACTAGTTCTTTAGGGTCTGCTAGGGAAAGACCATTCAGATTCCATTCTCGGAAACTACACGAAAACAGAATATCTAACTCTAACAGAAATAACTATTACCCTAAAAAGATTCGAACCTTCCCACACTTAGTTAGTTGTGGTGTCAAAATTGTAATTAACTTCATCTTCAACTTCCATTAGATTATCTATGTAATGTTTAACTCTGTGACCATTAACCTTAAATTCAACCCCATTTGAATTTATTAATTCTACAGTTCCGTATGGAAAAACTCTTTTGACTATGAATGGTCCAGACCATCTTGATTTCAATTTTTCAGGAAATAGCTTGAATCGTGAATTGAAAAGAAGAACTCTGTCTCCTTCTTTAAATTCTTTTGAACTTCTGATTCTTTTATCATGCTATTTCTTCGTTCTTTCTTTATAGATTAACGAATTTTCATATGCTTCATGTCTTAATTCTTCTAATTCGTTTAGTTGACTTAACCGTAGACGTCCAGCTTCATGTAAATCAAGATTACATGTCTTCAAAGCCCAAAATGCTCTGTGCTCAATTTCTACTGGAAGGTGACATGCTTTTCCGTAAACGAGTCTAAAAGGTGTGGTTCCAATTGGAGTTTTGTAGGCTGTTCTAAAAGCCCAGAGTGCATCCTCCAATTTCATGGACCATTCCTTCGGATTTGATCCTACGGTTTTCTCTAGAATACGTTTTAATGCTCGGTTGGTATTTTCAACTTGTCCACTTGTTTGTGGATGATAAGCAGTTGAGATTTTATGAGTTACTCCATATCTTTTGAGAACTTTCTCAAGTTGATTATTACAAAAATGAGTACCCCGATCACTTATTAAAGCTTTCGGTGTTCCAAACCTTGTAAAAAGACGTTTTAAAAAGTTGACTACAACTCGTGCATCGTTAGTTGGGAGAGCTTGTGCTTCCGCCCATTTAGATACATAATCAATGGCAACGAGAATGTAGAGATTATTATGAGATTTTGGAAATGGACCCATAAAGTCAATACCCCAAATGTCAAATACTTCACATACTTGGATGACATTTTATGGCATTTCATCACGTTGACTTATTTTTCTGGCCCTTTAACAAGCATCGCAGAATTTGCAAAGAAGGTGTGCGTCTTTGAAAATTGTAGGCCAATAGAATCCAGCATCGTAAACTTTTCTTGCTGTAAGTTGAGGCCCATAATGCCCTCCTGTTGGTCCTGTGTGACAATGGTTTAAGATTTAACTAGCTTCATCCCCGAATACACATCGACGTATTATTCCATCGGGACAGCTTTTAAACAAATGTGGATCTTCCTAGAAACAGTGTTTTATATCACTAAAGAATTTCTTTCAATTTGGTACGACAACCCTTTTTCAAGGAATCCACATACTAAGTAGTTTGCATAGTCTGCAAACCATGGAATTTCACTATAATCTATCTTCAATAGATATTCATCAGGAAAGTTATCTTGTATGGCCGATTCATTGAGAACTTCTAATTCAGGATTTTCAAGATGAGAAAGATGATCAGCGGCGAGATTTTCTGCTCCCTTTTTATCTCGAATTTCAATATCGAACTCTTGTAAGAGTAAGATCCAAAGGATTAATCTTGGTTTGACATCTTATTTTGAAAATAGGTATCTAAGAGCAGAATGGTCGGTATAGACCACCGTTTTAGCTAGAACGAGATATGAACGAAATTTGTCAAAAGCAAAGACAATGACAAGGAGTTCTTTTTTAGTAGTTGTGTAATTCGTTTGTGCTCCTTGTAACGTCTTACTAGCGTAATAAATAGGTTGAAATCGTTTTTCAATACTTTGTCCTAAAATGGCTCCAATTGCAAAATCACTTGCATCGCACATAAGTTCAAATGGTAGATTCCAATTTGGAGTTATCATAATCGGCGCATTAGTGAGTTTTTCTTTAAGAATATTAAAAGATTTGATGCATTCATCTGAAAAGATGAATGGAGCATCCTTTTCTAAGAGTTTATTCATAGGAGTGGCAATTTTAGAAAAATCTTTTATGAAACGTCGGTAAAAACCGGCATGCCCTAGAAAACTCCTAACTCCTCTAACATTGGTGGGATGTGGAAGTTTAGCAATTACATCTACTTTAGCTCTATCCACTTCAATTGCTTCTTTTGAAATTTTATGACAAAGAACGATGCCTTCTCTAACCATGAAATGGCATTTCTCCCAATCAAGTACTAGATTTGATTGTCCGCATCTAATAAGCATTCATTCAAGATTAACTAGACATATTTCAAAAGTATCACCGAAGACTGAAAAGTCATCCATGAAAACTTCCATGCATTCTTCTATCATGTCGTGAAAAATCGCCATCATGCACCTTTGAAAGGTTGCAGGGGCATTGCAAAGTCAAAATGGCATGCATTTATAAGCAAAAGTACCATAAGGGCATGTGAATGTGGTTTTCTCTTGATCCTCGGGTGCTATTGGAATTTGAAAATATCCGAAAAAACCATCAAGAAAACAATAGTAACTGTTTCCAGCTAATCTTTCCAACATTTGATCAATGAAAGGTATGGAAAAGTGATCTTTTCTGGTGGCATCATTTAATTTTCTATAATCAATACAAACACGCCATCCTGTTACAGTCCTAGTAGGAATAAGCTCATTTTTCTCATTTGTGATGACAGTCATGCCACCCTTCTTAGGTACGCATTGAACTGGGCTTACCCATGGACTATCAGAGATTGGATAAATTAAACCTGCATCTAGCAGTTTAATTATTTCATTCTTAACAACATTTTGCATATTAGGATTTAGTCTTCGTTGGCGTTGCACATACGTTTTATGACCTTCTTCCATAAGGATTTTATGTGTGCAATATGAAGGACTTATTCCTTTAATGTCATGAATTTTCCATGCAATAGCTAGTTTATGAGCTTTTAGCACAGAAATGAGTTGAGATTTTTCATTTTCTGTAAGAGAAGATGATATTATTACAGGTAATTCAGATTCACCATGTAAATAAGCATATTCCAAATGGTTTGGAAGTAGCTTTAACTCTAATGTCGGTGGTTCTTCTATCGATGATTTGTATCGATATCTGTCTTCTTCTTTTAGCATTTGAATTTCTTATGTTGTTGGTTCATATCCATTAGCCATAAGTGTAGCTAACATTTCAGTTTCATCAATTGGTTCAGTTCCTTCTCCTAAAGAACATTCTCCTGTTCCTTGTAATTCTGGAAATTCTTCTAACAATTCTGCATGTGAAACTATAGTTTGAATATAATAACATGTATCATCTGCAGATTGCGGTTGTTGCATGGCTCTATCAACAGAAAAGGTAACACTCTCATCCTCTATACTTAGGGTCAGTTTCTTACCGAACACTTCTATTATTGCTTTAGCCGTGTTTAAGAATGGTCTTCCTAATATGAGAGGAACTCGAGAATCTTCTTCCATGTCCAGAATAACAAAATCTACTGGAAATACTAAAGTACCAACTTTAACTAGCATGTTCTCCATTATCCCTCTAGGATATTTTACTGATCGATCGGCTAGTTGTATGCTTATTCGTGTTGGTTTCAATTCTCCAAGGTCTAGTTTAGCGTATAGTGAATACGGCATTAGATTTATACTAGCACCTAAGTCTGCCAATGCTTCTATTGAACTAAGACTACCCAGAAAACATGGAATTGTGAAACTTCCTGGATCTAAAAGTTTTTCTGGTATCTTATTCAACAGCACTGCAGAACAATTAGCATTCATAGTAACAGCCGAGAGTTTCTTCCATTTTCTTTCTATTTGTGATTAGATCTTTCAAGAATTTGGCATATCTTGGCATTCCTGAAATTACATCAATGAAAGGAAGGTTAACATTTTTTTGTTTAAACATAACCAAGAATTTGGATTGCTCGGCTTCAAGTCTCTCTTTTCTCATTTTACTCGGATAAGGAAGTGGTGGTTGGTATGGTTTAACATAAGGTTTAGCCTTAACTATGTTATCTTCATTAACCTTTTCAACTACCGGTTCCGTTTCCTTATCTTGCTCAGGTTGTGGTTCTTGTGGAGTAGGAATAGCGTCATCAGAAATCACAGGTATTTCAGGTGGTTTAAGTGTAATACCACTTCTTGTGGTAATGACTTTAGCTGTTTCATTCCGGGGGTTAGCATTTGTATCACTAGGTATACTTTCCAGTTTTCTTTCACCTATTAACATTGCTAGGTTGCTCACTTCTTGTTCCATATTTTGAATAGAAGCTTGTTAATTTCTAAATGCTTGAGCATTTTGTTCATTGGTTTATTTCTGAGATGTGAAAAACTGCGTTTGAGATTCAACTAGCTTCGACATCATATCTTCTAAATTTGGCTTTTTATCATCGGTTTGTGGTGGTTTATTTTGAAAAATAGGTCTTTGCTGATTGTAAGTATTATTAGGTACTTGTTGATTGCTAGGACCTTGTTGTGTGAAGACCCGTCCTAATCCATCCGGACGAAGTCCATATCGATTATAAACGATTCACAACAGTTGATTACATCGCGAGATACTTGACCTCTATATGATACATTTTACAAACATTGCATTCGTTTTTGAAAAGACAAACTTTCATTACATCGAAAGTTGACAGGCATGCATACCATTTCATAATATATCCAACTATAATTGACTTGATAATAATCTTGATGAACTCGACGACTCGAATGCAACGTCTTTTGAAATATGCCATGAATGACTCCAAGTAATATCTATAAAATGAGCAAATACACAGCGGAAGATTTCTTTCGTACCTGAGAATAAACATGCTTTAAAGTGTCAACCAAAAGGTTGGTGAGTTCATTAGTTTAACTTAAACAATCGTTTCCATCATTTTAATAGACCACAAGATTTCAAATTTCCATTTCTCATAAACATACGTCCCATGCATAGAGACAAAAATATCATTCATATGGATTGAACACCTGGTAACCGACATTAACAATATGCATATGTAAGAATATCCCCATCATTCCGGGATCCTCCTTCGGACATGATATAAATTTCGAAGTACTAAAACATCCGGTACTTTGGATGAGGCTTGTTGGGCCCGATAGATCTATCTTTAGGATTCGCGTCAATTAGGGTGTCTGTTCCCTAATTCTTAGATTACCAGACTTAATAAAAAGAGGCATATTCGACTTCGATAATCCAACCATAAAATGTAGTTTCACGTACTTGTGTCAATTTCGTAAAATAGTTATAAAAGTTGCGCATGTATTCTCAGCCCAAAAATATAAATGGTAAAAAGGCAAATGAAACTCACGATACTGTATTTTGTAGTAAAAATACATATGACGTCATTGAACAATGCAGGGTTGGCCTCGGATTCACGAACCTATATCAATTGTGTATATATTAATACGTATAATGTAAGTTACAAAATTTCATTTATTAATATGTATTATTTATATATTATAGTTTTGTAGAATTTATTCTAACCTTTATTTTAAAACGTATACTTATATTATATTTTAAGTTATATTTTATATATATATCGATTTTATGTATATATATCTATAATGATTTACGTTTATATAAATAGTGACATTAATATATTTATATACATATATTTGTGGTTAGTATTGTATTTATGAAATTTTATTAGTTTGTTATGTGAATTATTAATACAATCCTAGTATATACCATAAGTATATATATAGTGTACAAAAGATTTATTTGTTAAAATAATAATTTAGATAATAATGATTTACTAATAATAATAATAATTTTATTAATAATGATAATACTAATAGCAAAAAAAATGAAAATGATAACTGTTAATGATACTAATAATAATAACTCTAAAATAATATTAATACTAATACCATACTTATGTTAATAATAAGGGTTCTAATATTTATAAAATGATAAATGATAATCATAATAATACTAGTAAATATTAATGATGATACTGATAAATATGATATTATTAATTGTAAATGCACTGATGATACTATTATTTATAAACCGGTACAAATTCTAATATTGATGATAATAATATATTTTTATTTCCTTCATAATAATAATAATTATAATCATAATCATAATCCTAATGATGATAAAATACTAAAATGATAAGTTTATTACTAATAATAATATTATTAATACCTATCATAATAATAATAGTAATGTCTATAATACTTTCAAATATGATAACAAGTATGATACTAATAATAACAATAACAATAACAATCAAAACAATCACAATAATAATAATAATAATACTAATAATAATTAATATATAATAACAATAATAAAATTAGAAAAGAAAACTACCTCACATGAAAAGAGTTTCAAAAAAAAAAAGAAACTACCGTCCTCTGGACTCGATCTCGTGACCACATGCTCACACGCAAACACTCTCGACCATCCCACCAATTCTGATTCTCTGTACTAATATCGAATTTAAATTTTATATATAAACTGTTTTTCTTCTATTCCTCTTCTTCTCCACAAGTATCATGGATTCAACAAAACATCAATAACCAAAAAAAAAAAAAAAAAAAAATCAGGTTTCCTTTTAAAGCTTCAAAACATTACAGAAAAAAAAATAATTTGGGTTCTAAAATAAAAAAAAATAAAAACACTAAAGGCCTACTGCAGCGTCGGTTCTTGGAACAAAACAAAAAAAATTGATTTCGTAATAGATAACATTATAGATAATGTTTATAACACGAAATAGTTTTCTAAACATGTATAAAAACTACTGGAATCGTCAATTTGATCAGAAACATATACACGAACGCGAATTTGTCTCAAGAACAATTGTTGACTTTTTTTAAACTAAACTTTGACTTCAAAATTCAAGATCGATATAAAGATTTGAGAGTTGAGATTTTGCAGATAGATTCAAAGAAAGATTTCTAACCTTTCTGCATTTTTAGATTTTGAAACTTTATTCGAAATTGAATTAAGAGAAAAAAAAATTGGAGCGTGCAGAGAAGAAGGAAAAAAAATATCGCTGTGCTCTTTAATCCCATTGGATTTCCTTTTTATTTGATTTGCAATTATACATAATCATTTTGTAAAAATAGAGATCGGTTGATAAAAAATGGAGAAAATGTCAACACAGGTTCACGAGTTTGGAGCAGGAAAGAAACAAAAAAAATAATAATAATAGAGATAAAGGATACAGAGGTCAAGCGTATAATATAGATCCCTACTGTTTTTTTTTAATTAATAATAATAATATATAATAACAATACTATTAATATCTAATAATATTAATAAAATTAATAATAATGATAAATATAATATTAATGATAATAATAATTATAAAAATGATAATAATAATAATAATAATAATACCATACTAATTATGATAATATTAATATTTTATCGATAATAATAATATTAGTAATAATAATCTAATTTATACATCCAATTTCATCTTTATATGATATAAAGTGATATTATGAATACAAATATTGATATTTGACGATACAAATAACATTACTACAACAACTATATTTGTATTTAAATTTAATTTATTAATATCATCTATTATTATGTAATATTTAATAATTATGTAATATGTATTGTAACATATACTGAATATTATATATTTATGCATTTTAATATAAATATATTATAATATTTATTTACATACTAATTATATTATACTTATGTATGTAATTATGAAAAATATAAATGTTTTATATATGTAAGTATTATATATATTTATTAAAATAGTACATTATTTCATCATAGATATATTATAAATTTCTACATATACATAATATAATAATTATGTATAAAATCATATATATATAGTTATATTTATGTATATATGTATACTACCATATATATAAAATCATGTTTTAAATATTGAGTAGATGATTAATTATATATATTAAACAATTAACTACAAAGTATAACATTGTACATTTAATATTTTGATAACGTTGGTAAAATATGTTTGAATCATTTATATACAATATACTATATATATTCAAAATGAAAATCTTTAGTTATTAAATGTTATCTTTTATAATAACAAAATTACTTAATAGTTCATTAATACTAATATAATTAGTTTTATATATAATTATTTATATTTACATTCTTAGTTACAATTAAAGGTTCGTGAATCGTCGGAAATAGTTAAAGGTCAAATGTTATCATGAAATAGTTCAAACATAATGAGACTCGGTTTAATAGACTTTGCTTATCGAGTCGAATCATATAAGATTATGTTTAAATTTGGTCAGAAATTCCTGGGTCATCACATGTTGGTTGTTGTATGGAACATTTCCGTTATAATTCTGATTTTGATTGTAGATTGGTCTTGGCGGTTGATAATTATTCTGATAATTATTTCCAGGCCTTTGGTTCATGTATGAAACATTCTCTCTTTGTTCCATTGTTTGTTCAATACTGAGACAATCTTTTGTCAAATGTGGTCCTCCACACTGCTCACAACTAATTCGTATTGAGTGAATATCTTATAGTCATCTTTTCCATTCATCTCTCGACAGCATCTATCTTTGCAGAAATGGAATCAAAGTCATGGTTTGAATCGGCTCTAGCTGCTTTAGATGATCTAACGATATCTTTTTCTTGATGCCACTCATGTGAGTGGGAAGCAGTGTTATCAATAATTTTGTAAGCGTCAGTTGCGGTTTTCTTCATAATGGAACCACCAGCTGCTATATCGATGTCTTTTCGTGTAGTGATGTCACATCCTTGGTAGAATATTTGTACTATTTGACAAGTGTCTAAACCATGTTGAGGACATCCTCTCAATAACTTTCCAAATCTTGTCCACGCCTCATATAGAGTTTCATTTGGCTTTTGCGTGAACGTAACTATTTCTCCTTGAAGTCTCACGGCTTTAGATGCCGGAAAGAATTGTTTAAGAAATTTTTCAACTAAAACATCCCATGTATCAATCGCCCCTTCAGGTAACGATTCTAACCAATCTTTGGCTTCTCCCTTTAAAGTCCAGGGAAATAACATGAGATATATCTGTTCATCATCCACTTCTCTTATTTTAAATAGAGTATAGATCCTATTAAAGGTACGAAGATGTTCGTTTGGATCTTCCTTCGGCGCACCACTAAATTGGCATTGATTAGTTACCATGTGTAAGATTTGTCCTTTGATTTCATAATCTGGCGCATTAATGTCAGGTTGAGTAATTGCGTGACCTTGGCCAGTGCGTTTAGCTCTCATTCGGTCTTCCATACTTAGAGGTTCCAGATTCTCCATGATTGAAATTGTTGAATCTGAATCACTAGAGGATTCTGATTTAATCGGTTGTTCCTCGACAATATCTGTTTGAATGATTGGTGGTTCCGGAGGAAAGATTAATGGTTCAGGATCTCTGAATTGTCCCTGAATATCCTCCGGATTCTCAATTGTGAGGTCGGGTTCAAAAAATGGATTATCAGAAATTTGAATTGGAGTACTTGGTCGACTGGATGATGATTCTAAAGAAAAATCAACGGTGACAATATTGGCTAGATGTCTTGATCGAGTTACAGGTGGTGAACGTATAAAAGGTGGTGAACGTTTTGCTCGGTGCATTCACTGAATATCCTATTAGTTATAAAAAAAAATAAAAATTATATAAGTTATCAAATTAATAGACTTTTCTGATTTTACCCACGTTTCGAATAGCCAATAGATGCAGCAGGTAGCCAGGACCCTTTAAATCGGAAGTCCACAACTCGCCACTAACAAATCCAACTATTACTACGAACCAGAAAATTTTGGATGTCTATCAATTAACCGTTTAAAATAATTTTTCCGTTGAAATTTAAAGAAATTTTAGAGATGAAATAGAAAATTCTATATCCTAAAAACTAGAGCGTCGTGATATAAGAAAGAAAAAGAGCTAGTCGGAAAAACGTCGAAAAATAAATGGTCGAAAAATAATAAAAAGAACGTAGTGCGTCGATACTTAAGAGTCTAAAAACTAAGAATTAAAAGTTGCGTCTAAAAGTATTAAAGCTTAGCGAAATTCTATATCCAAAACGGTAATAACTTAAAAAAAAATACTAAAATCTTTAAACGGCGTCGCAAAATTCTAAAGCACCTAAATCTTAGTCTAAAGAAAAAGTACTTAAGGGATTTTACGGCAAAGCCTAAAAATCTAGAAATAAAAATAACTATGGCAAAAACTATGACTTAAAACTAAATATGAACGAAAAATACAAATATTACGCTAAAACAAATAAAAAGATACAAAATATAAAAATAAACTTAAAGTTGTAAAAAGTACAAAATTTTTATAAAAATATTATTTTTATATTATTTATTTTATAAAAGTATTGATTTTTAAAACTAATAAAACTATTTTAAACTAAATATTACAAATTTATTTAAACTAAAATTAATTAATTTAAAACTAAACCCTAATTAGGGTTTTAATTAATTAATAATAATAATTAAAACTCCGTAATTAATGCAGAAATAAGTCAACCCTGGCGTGTCAGATCAGGCCATGCGATCACATGGTCTTTGCGTTATAAATTCATGCGGTCGCATGGAGTAGGGTTTCGGGCCAGAATCTGGGCTACTACAGTGTAGCCCGATTACTTATATATATATATATATATATATATATATATATATATATATATATATATATATATATATATATATATATATATATATATATATATATATATATATATATATATATATATATATATATATATATATATATATATATATATATATATGTATATATATATATATATATTTTGTTTTATATTTAATTTTCTGTTTTTATAAAATATTTCTATAAATAAATAAAAACTTATATTTTAAAAAAACTAAAATAAAGAAACTTTAATATTTTATATATATATTTAACAAACTCTTAAAAATATATAAATTTTGTTTTTCTTTTTATATTTTTATATTTTTAATAATTAAAACATATTTTTACAAAAGCGTATTTTTACAAAAGTAAACTAAGAATCTTTTTTTTTATATATAGCGTTTTGCTTCCGGCGTTTAAGCAGTTCCCCGACAGCGGCGCCAAAAATACTTGATGTTATGCGAGGTGTATACAAAATAGTTATATTTTTACTACAAAATACTATTAAATACGATACAATTTTACACAAGTTATTTATTTATTTATAGAGTGGATATACCTAAACCTTGCTACAATACTTATAGGCAGTGTACCTAATCGTACAGTAGTGTAGTTTTTAGTAAGTCCGGTTCGTCCACAGGGAACTCGCCAAGTTTAACGCTATATTTTTATAACTATATTTGTATAAATATAAATATATATAAGTAATATTATTATTATAAAAAGGGGGTTTTTACCGTTTAATGACCGATTTGTCGATTTTAAAACTTTAGTCGCAGTTAAAACCTAATTTAAAATATGAAAAATAAATATAACTTAAATTAAAGAGTAAAGTAAATAACGATAATGAAATTGCGATAAATAAAAGTGCGATAAATAAAATGACAATAAATTAAAGTGCGATAATTAAAAAGTACGATAATTAAAATGACAATAAATTAAAGTGCGATAATTAAAAGTGCAATTAAATATGAAATAAAGGAATTATACTTATTTAAACTTCCTTAATCATGATGTTTGACGAGTTAATTTTAGTTTATTACCATGGGTTAATTGTCCTTTGTCCTAGATTATTCAATAAGTCCGTCTGGTTTTTGTCCATAACAGTCCATCAGTCATAAATATAAAGTGCGAGTGTCCTCGTCAAATTATCCTTATATCCGAAGTCAAATATTCCAACTAATTGGGGACTTAAACTATAATTACACCAAGTGTCCTTGTATATAATTCACCCCTGTTTTAATAAGTCCATTGACTATAAATCCATTCCCGTGTCCGGTTAAATGAACGATTATTAGTACTTATAAATATCCCGCCCATCGTGTCCGATCGAGTGAATATGGTTATTTATAGGTACGTCCAATTGTAAATTTTTATATTAAATTAATAAACTATCATTTAATTAAACAAATATAAAGCCCATTAATAACCCATAGTCTAATTTCCATAAGTGTCGTTCTTTTGTCCAAATCCCAATTATGGTACAAAGCCCAATTACCCAATTTTAATATTTAGCCCAACATCACGATTACTTCGGCTTAAATAAGCATAATAATAACTTAGCTACGCGACATTAATTTAAAAAGGTTGAACATAACTTACAATGATTAATAATAGCGTAGCGTTACACGGACAGAATTTCGACTTACACCCTTACAACATTCGCTAACATACCCTTATTATTATTAAAATTAAAATTAAAATTAAAATTAATATATATATATATATATATATATATATATATATATATATATATATATATATATATATATATATATATATATATATATACGTGAGATAGAGAGATGAGAAAAAGATGTGTTTTTGTTCGACCAAAACTGCGAAATTTATAGATGTGGCCAGCATATTGGGGCCATGCGATCGCATGGAATTTTCACTTCCAGGCCATGCGATCGCATGGCATGCTTTTCCAGCTCACATTTTGTTGTTTGCTTCTTGCCGACTGTTTTATAAATATATATATAATATATATATAATTTTTAAGAATTATTTATATATTATATTATATTTATGTGCATAGTTGACTTGTAATTTTTAGTCCGTTGAGTCGAGCGTTGAGAGTTGACTCTGGTCTCGGTTCCGGATTTTCGAATGTCCTTGCGTAAAATTTAATATCTTGTACTTTGCGTTTCGCGTCTTGTACTCTTGTAATTTTGAGATGTTTCTCATCAATAATTTGAACCACTTTAATTGTACTTTGTACTTTTGAGCTTTTTGGTCGTTTGCGTCTTCAATTCGTCGAATCTGTCTTTTGTCTTCACTTTTTATTATTTAAACGAATATCACTTGTAAATAGAACAATTGCAACCAAAAGCTTGTCTTTCTTGAGGGATAATGCTATGAAATATATGTTCGTTTTTAGCATTATCATGGACACAAACTAACTACCACTTCGGGTGGTAATTTAAACCCACTCAACAAAGTACAATTTAACCCAAAATTACACTTGACACCAATTAGACCAACCTAGGTCTTAACACTAAATTACTACTTAGGTAGTAATCATTTCAAACGTCATTTACACCAAAAACATAATACGTGCAATATCGACCCATATTGCTTTTGACTACCTTTGACTTATGTTAAAATATCACTTTAACCTAAAATTACTTCTCTCGAGTAATTACATCCAAAAACATCATTTAACACCTAACAAAATCGTTTAACATTCATTTAATCCAAAGTTAGTGTCATCATCAATTTTAACCCAAATCAAAGTTAACCCATTTGACATAAGTCTCAAAACGCCCAAAATCACTAACGACTAGTGATTCTACTTCCAAAACACCAATTAACCCTTAAATCAAGTATTTACATACTTGATTCACCAAAACTTAACTCGAATCTTAGTTTGACACTAAATCAAAGTCAACACCTATTTTTGACCAACTAACATGTTCTTATGAACATCTATACACTAACACATTTATAAACTAGTGATTTACACCCAAAACCATGACCAAAATCGTCATCAAACCCTAACCCACCAATAACGGGTCAAAACCCATCTACTAACCATAACAAACCCATTTCACAATCATTAAAGGGTTTCTAACAAAATCAAGCTCAAACCCTAGTTTGAATATCAAAATTAAATAATGAAAATCGGAGTTAGAACTTACCAACACTACCAAAACGTAGCCGTTAACGAGATGAACAACTTTAAAACTCAGGCTCGGTCAAGATTCCTTCTTCTACTTCCCCAAAGTGAACTTTCTCTCAATAACACTCTATCTCTCTCTCTCTCTAAAATGAATGGGAGTGTTTTGTGTGGGTGAGAATGAGCTCCAAATGAGTTCTAGATCAGTTTTGATGATCCCAAACCGACCCCAAGTGAAAAGACCAAAGTACCCCTTTTAATTTGAGAAAAATACAGCTGCTAGCCCGTCAGGCCTCTTGGACGGCGTCCAAAAAGGTTGGACGGCGTCCCAATGAACTGCGTCTGAAATTGAAACTTGTTTTGGTCATAACTTTCAAACCGTAACTCCGTTTTCGACGAATCAAATATCGTTGGAAACGTAATGAGATTTACTATCCAATGGTAAGGTTTTAGAACATCAACTCCAACTTTATTTGGGATCCAAATATACGCTTACATGCCTCGTATTTCAAATGACGTTCGAAATAACGCGTAACTGAAAAACGGGTGTTACAGTAATTCAACAGATTAGTTACTAATAATTAAACTAGTATTTTGGGGGTTTTTTATGAAACAGATTTTGAATAATAAAATAATGAACTAAAGACAAATAATGAAAGGAGTATTCACTTGGATTTTCAATCCCCCTAGCTTTAGATTGACTTTAGAAAAGAGGATTTGTATGACTTGTACTTTAGTTTAGTTACTTACTCAATAAGTCAGACCAACTAGTAAGTAGATAATAAAAACAAGATTTAGTTGATAATCATGACCTAAAAGGTTGACTCGACTAGGTTCATCAGATCGTGACTTCATATACCGAGTATATATACAAATGCCGCATAGCTCATCTAGATTTCAAGACTTAGTTGTATACTAGCAAGTCTATTATATTCGACTGGTTCACATCCAATTATATTCTCATTATCTATGTTTACATATAGAATATACTAGTAGAGGCAAGTTCTCAGATTAATTAGGTTCATCAATCCTACCCTTAACATACGCATACATTCTATCACAACTTTGCAGATAATCTATGGTTCTTTAATTAGACATAAGAAAGCTAAATCATACAAGTATTAAAGTCTTATATTATAATCCTAACTAGGGTTCATGTCATCTCAAGTGAACACTAACAAACTAGCCCATAATCGAGCTAGGGAAAAGCAATTAGATAAGAAAAAAAGGAAAGCAATTAGATAAAAAAAGAAAGAAGAAGCAATAATACTAATGAAAGACATAATATAAATTAAAGACATTAATTAAACATATGAAATAAATAAATAAAAGAAATAACATAAATGAAATAAAATTATAAGAAATACTTGAATCAAAATGTGAAATACCTAACAAAAGCGAAAGGCATGCGTTTGAGTAAAAACCCTAACTCGAAAACCTAAACTAAATATTCAACCTCCAAAACCCCAAAAAAGGTTTGAAAACATGAGAGTGAACTAATAAAAAAAAACTACATGTACAAATGAATGACCAAGGCTCTCTATTTAAAGGCTTGACAAAATTCAGGAAAACAACCTCCATCTATAGCCACAGATGGGTGCTGTTTTGCAATCTTCTAGAATATTCTTCAAAGGGTGTTGATATTTTCACTTGTTGATTTGATAAATTCACTTTTAACATGCTTCACTTTTTGTAAAGTGCTAGTATCTTATGCATAAAAGTAAGTGGATCTATAAACAAAATAAGTGGATATATCAGTACCCTTTTCTAAACAGCTGGCAGCTGTACGGACAGCTGGCGACAATCTTTTTGGCGGCGGCTCTTTTATAGTCGAGGCTGTTTTCTAAAGCAGCCTTCATCTGTTTATACAGATGGAGTTGTTTATGCTATTTCTAACATGATAGATGAAAGCTGTTTTCATATGGGCTGTTTTGAAGTTCCTAGATGGGAGTTGTTTTTCAGATGGGGGTTGTTTTTAATGTCTTACTCTTCTTTAATTCTTCCTCCAAACAACCCTCAACTACCAACTTCTTGTCATTTTAACTCCAAATAATCATGAAATTACATCTTATCACCTCCTAACACATATAAATCATTCAAACACATAATATGTTAATTGTTCATGGAAATGTAATTAATTTAGCTTAAATTGGCAATATATCACCGTAAAATGATATGTAAAATATGTATAAAATATGCGATATTAAATTGTTTTTATTTTGACTAAAGGAAATAAGTGGAGCTGCGGGGAATCGAACCCCATGCATCTCACATGCAAAGCGAACAATCTACCATTGAACTACAACCCCTAAGTACGAGTGGGTTGTTAAGTTTGTATTCGTTTAGTGGTTTGAGTAAATATGAGTTATGGGTAAATGTGAGTAATTAGATATGACTATGCTGATTTAAGATGTACATGGGTGAGTGGCCATTTTGTAAATTTAGTTTAAGTAAATATACATCTCGATATCCTTTATCATGTTTGGCTTCTTATTCTTAGTCTCAGAGCCGTCTTATTAACTTTGAAGTTCATGTTCGATACATAAAAAATGAATATGTCCTTATAAATGTTAATTATTTTAATACATTTGAATTGATCTTTTAAGCCCATAACAGTCTGTTAACAACCTTAATTACAAGTAATTTTTTAATTTTAATGATACTTCACCCGAATATAAAAATAGATTGAATATTATATAAGCATTTCAAAATTTTGAACCCTGTAAAAAATTAGGTCATGTTCGATTGCACACTTTACTCATGTTTCAAGGATGCCACTCCCTAGTCTGTACATTTTTTAGGATGAATAGTCTCATATACTGTGACGCCCCGTACAAAACCATCGTGTACGGTTCATCAACAACATGATCATTAAAAGGTCAAACACTATATGCTGTTTGAAAACCAGTTTTGTATTCATAAAAAGATATCGTTTTACAAAAGATAACGTGACACAAAGGTCGTTACAAAGTCATTGTTTGAAAATAACATAAATTACGAATGCAAAGGAAAAGTTCCATGATTGAGACATCTCTAAGTAATGCAGCGAAAATCTAACACAGCAGGTCCATAACAGCAAGTCTATAACACCAAGACAGCAATACTAACAGCGGAAGCAACATCGTCTAAGCACCTGAAAAATACACGCTTAAAATTCAATACGAATGTTGGTGAGCTATAATTTGTAATCAGTAAAGTAATGTAGACCACGAGATTTTAGTGCTTCAATCAGCAGTTTAAATCAGTATGGAAAGTATATGCTTAACCGTGGGCACTCGGTAACTAACTTAACGTGATAATAATACCCCCTGAAAGTACACTTGGCGAGTGCGTATGTCCTCGAAGTATCAAACACCCGTTAAATGCTAGCGCGACTAGCCCGAGTGGGGATGTCAAACCCTATGGATCCATATCTAATATTCACGTTCACCGGTTCAAAAACCAATGATTAAACGTTACCATGCTAAGGGGAAAGTTTATGCCGTTGTATAACCCACACATATGTAAAGTTTAAGTACTCGTGTCTAGAATGTAAAACATAAAAAGCGCATATATTCTCAGTCCCAAAAATAGTATAAGTAAAAAAGGGAAGCTATAACTCACAGTGAATAAGCAGTAAAGTCGATATGAAACGTATGCAAGTAGTAAGTTGGTCCGAAAGGTCGTCAACCTAAGTCAAAGGTCACTAGGTCAGTATGTTGTCCCCATAAGTTTAAAATGCATAAATTAAGTTTAAGTGTCATCATCATCATCATCATTCATCAAAACTAAGGTAAGTTTAACAAGAATAGAGATTGAAACAAAAGGCTGACTTCGGACAGCTGTTACGACCTCTATACAAATCGAAAAGATGTGTAGTCAGTAGCCATGGCTCCGTATCTGAGTCCTCTAACCGCTGACCAATTTTCAGAACCTAACTCGTTTTCATTTGACCGTGGCGATGGTTTAAGTGCGAGTAGGTCAGAAATTTCAGCACCTTACAAAGGCGTAGTGACTTTCGAAAGGCTATAAATCCTAAACCGTATATCGGATTAAGTCGAGGCCTAAACGAAAAGTCATCTACTCGAAACGAACTATCTGAAAATAAATTTTTCAGAAGACCAGGATTCTTATCAAACCCCAAAAAATAGCAAACAAGTGCTCTGGTGAGGTTCTTGGTGCTTGATGCTCATCACGGTTCTCATCCTTGATGCTTGTAAGCTTCAAGTGTACAACTCTTTGATATTTTAGCATCACTTTGACCAATATTCAACCATCAACACACAACTAAGAGTAAAATCTATCATTCTACAAGTTTTGAACATCAAGATTGCCTCTTTATTGCATAAATCTAATAAAGCTTCAACTTTTGTCCTTTTTACACAAGTTTATGCATCTCCATCATATATGATGATGAAGACTTGATCTTTATCATCACAACAAACATAAAAAGGTTCCAAGTAAGTGAGATCTACAATAATAACTTGTATTAAGAAAACCCTAAGCTAGAAAGCTTGGATCTTTACAAGATTAATGAGACCATAAGCTAAAAAGCTAAGATCTTTAACATAATAATGAAACCCTAAGCTAAAAAGCTTGGATCTTTAGTGTTCTTGAAGATCTTAAAGCATAAAGCTTGGATCTTTAAGATACATGAAGATCATAAACACAAGTTTTGATCTTTATAATAAAACAAAGAAATTACAAACTAGATCTAACAAGTAAATGAAGATTCCAAGCTAGAAAGCTTGAATCTTTCATGTTCTTGAAGGATCCAAACCCAAGTTTGAATCTACAAGATATAACAAGATCAAAACCTAAAAGCTAGATCCATTAAATGATGATGATGATGTCGACTTTATGAAGAAGAAAAGAAGAAGAAGAAAATTTAAAACTTACACTTTTTAGAGTGAGAAAGACTAGAGAGAGAATTAGAGAGTAAGTGTGTGTAAATTGCAAATGAGATCAAGTGTAGAATGGGTGAAATAAGGCTTGTATTTATAGGTGGTGAGGAGGTGGGAGGGATGTGGTGGCCGTGGGTATGGGAGGGGGACAAGGGGGACAACTTTTTACTTTTTGATTAATGGTTGTCTAAAATTGGTGCTTATGTTAGGATCCCATGCAACATTAAGGATAATGCTTAACAAAAATGCTAGTATGTTCCCTCTAATAAATGGGCATTTATCTTTCATTATTATGTGTCACTAACTTATTATAATTGGGCTAATTAAATAGTCCACTAGCTAGTGTAGGGTGGGCTAAAGTCCAACAAGGTCAACAAGACTAACTAGTGTGCTCTAGTAAATTACTAAGCGTAATTAAGCATCCAAAAACCCAAGTAATTGTTATTATAAAATAATAATCAGTGTTTCGTAGTCATAATATTCCGATTATGACCAAAGTTAAATGTGTACCGAAATACATAGCTCGTTTTAAACGTCAAATGACACCAACGGTCGTAAAAGCTTTCGGGGATCAAGTTAAGTGATTACACACTTAATAGCACGTTGTAAGGTATTAATGAAAGTAATTAATCATTAAATAAGATCTCAGAGCATAAACTAGCTCAGTACGCACATATATGCAGTTTCGTGAAAGCACAAGGCACAAAAAGCAAGTCGAAAAAGTCGGGTCGTTACATTACCCACCTGTTATTTAAATAAGAAGGAGCGTTTCAAAGTTCTGAGAGTCTCGTGGGCTCAGAAGTGAGTTATTTACCTTGAAAGGTACTTGGGTGTACAAAAGTAAGAATAGGTATATGCCATTAATTAAGTCTCTTATCCTAAGAGATCAACAAATTTATTTCGTTTCTTACTAACACGAACATGTCATCCGAAATATATACCCACAAAAGGAAAGATGATGTTTTTAGCCCTACATGCATCTTCAGTAAGCTGGATGCATGGAATACATCATGAATGTTACTAAACTTATCTAAAACATTGAGCGCTTATGTCGCAATACAAAGCTGACAGGTAGAATGGAAAACATGGTGATCACAACCATGTGATTTGATGTCTGGATAGTGTTAGCCACGGATTTTACTAATCCCTTAATTTTGGAAGGAGACCATAGGTATAAAGAACCTGATATTTAAGAAACGTTTGTTCAATTTAATGAATTGAAATTTTAGCCGAAAGTGACAAATCAGACTTACATGCAATGCCAGCCATAATAATTTATAGTGTCTTCAGGGGGGTCTGAACGAACAATGAAAGATATCACCCAGTTTTCCATGATGCATGTGATCTAATCCTTGAATGGAATGAAAGCACAGTTCCATAATGTAACTTTATCCTTTCAGTTACATGTTGAAGTTAGGGTTAACATTAACTAGAACAACATATAGTTGCAACCAACAAAGGAAGGAATGTGTAGAGTAACCACATCTGTGCTATAGACGTTTTAAGCAGTCCTTTCCAAGAGGATAACAAGATTTATAGATTCTTAAAGTATTTTATACTACATTTCCGAAAGAAAATCGCATGAAAGGTGTGATCTTTGAATGAGAGTGAACTCTTCGAGTGGTTCGTTCTGAATTTATCCTTATACTTAAGGGGATACGCGGATGAGAAGATACGTGAACTTTTGGTTCTAAAGAATGGTTTACTCCAAGTGAAAAGAATCTCAAAAACGATTCCTTGTACCTCAACATACTGATTCATAGAGATGATGTTTACGAGGGTGTTGCGATTAGTCGTGAAACATTGAGAGTAGAAACCCGCCTAGTGCCTTTCCTACGATAGGGTGACCAGTGAGTGTACCTCATAAAACTGAGTTATCGGCCCGCATTTTTGCCATGTCTAATCTTAAAGGAACATTTCATGAGCGCAAAGACTTCTTAACAAATTTTGTAAAATTGCCATCCAAGGTGGCTCAAGAGTTTTTAACAAAGATCTTAATCCTAAGCTTCATCCCTAAACGGAGGACGAGAAGAAGTGTGATCCATACATGGTGTAGACTAATACAAAAATCTTTAATGAAATCAACCAGGGAAGTTTTGAAAAACCTTTAAACGTTTGATGTGACAACATAAACAGAACGAAGTTCCTAGTAGATTTAGAAATATGTACAACGTGTACCATTTTGCACAAAACTATTTGACTTAAGTTAAATAACTCGATAAAGGAGCGACTTTTAACTAATTTGAAGGTATAACTTAGTATGTACTAACCCCAAATAAATAAAGGTAAGTTTATTAACCTAATTATATATATACATATATGATTTTACAAATCGCATAAGTGACAGAAAAATTTTATTACTTTCATTTGTCCATAAATCTCGTGATGACCGCGTAAATAAACAACATGTAAAAATCAACGTGTAAAAACTTTGATAAACATAGTTTTTCGTATTTCAGAGGTTATGAATTGAAAAAGGTTGAGTGAAAAATCTTTGAATCATCAGGTGACATGTTACTAGGTAATGAAAACTAATGAATTAAATGTAGTTTTGATAATTATCAGGACACAATCTTTAGGCCAAAAATGTTCGCGTGTGCAGCCGTTGCTGAAAAGTGAGGTATGAAGAATAGAACATGAGGATGAGAGGTTAATCGCTTCTTAACTTTGCAAAATTCCAAACATGTTATGACTAATACTAAAGTCAGAATACTGATGGTGTTAATATCGCTATATGAGAATCTCTTGGAATAAGTCAGGACCTCGAGTTATGTAAGAAAGAGCATCGTTCCAACAGGCTTGTCAAATAAGATCCTTGGTAATGCAATAGCTTTGAATGGTTTAAGTGTTAGTGGATGCCCAAAGGCTCTGCATGACGTGGTAGTAAGTTAGTAATTGCCTTCATCACATACAAACTCACATGAATTTCTCAATTTCGACAGTTGTCATTCTTCATGATAACTTGGATACGAATAAGCAACGAAAATTTTTATATAATAAGCAACGAAAATTTTTATAGAAATCGTTTAAAGTGACAACGTAAGAAATGAAACGAAGTTCTTAGTAAACTGGGGTTATGTACAACACGTACCATTCAAAGTAAGATATCTTTTGAATAGAAGATTTGATTTGTAAAAGTGAAAGTAAAATTTCATATGTATTTGTCAAAAATAAGTAATCATTTAATTTATTTTATATAACATATACAATTTCAAAAATTTGTACGAATGGCAAATAAAATAAACTTACTTTTATAAAACTTTGAGAGGATCGTACCGTAAAATAGTGTGTGAAAAAATTTTGGCAAATAAAATTTTCATATTTCGAAGGTTACAAGTTGGAAAAAGATTGATGAGGATTGAGTAAAAGATTTTGAAAATTTCGGGTGATCCTTGAGATAATAAAAACCATTGAGTTTAAATGTGGTTGATGACTATTGGTAGGGTATAAGTCTTTCGACCAAAAATGCTTAAGTGTAAAGTTGTTGCTTATAAGTGAGATACGAAAGGGAGAGTATGAGGATTGGAATTAACTACCCATTGATTTTGGAAATTTTGAACTGGTATGACTAATATCGACGTAAGAGCGATGATGGTATGATTATTATCGAATTAGAAATCTCCTGGGATTAGTTAGGATTCAGAGTCGCGTAAGAATGAATATCAAATAAGATTCTCGGGTAGTTTTTAATATATAATCTAAATCGCTGAAGTGACGGGATACAATTTCCTTTATGTATCGTTGTGAAATTTTATCCATTGCATTGGTTTCTTTTATGGCTAGAGGGTGAGCAGATTTGGTGAGGCGGTCAACAGTAACCTAGGTAGTGTCATAACTGCCTACCGTTCTTAGTAGCTTCGTGATGAAATCCATTATTATTCCTTCCCATTTCCATTGTGGGATTTCGGGTTGTTGTCATGCAACTAATAGGGTTCAACTTCGGGCTACTTCTCTCCCCGTAACCTATTAATGGCTAACCATTCTTGCGAGGTATACGAATGACCTTCTCACTATAAATAACTTTCGCTTTCATCCTTGAAAGCCAGTCCGTTCCAACTATTTCATCAAAGCTTCCTAACTTGATGAGTATTAGGTTAATCCTAAAGTCCATTCCAACTTTTACATCAAGCTTCCTGACTTGATGAGTATTAGGTTAATCTTAAGGTTCATTCCAACTAAATCTTATTATACTATCGCAAAAAATTATATCAACTTTCTCAAATAACATTTGTTTGTGCATAGGTAACTAATCCTTTCCAACTACTTCATTAAAATTTCCAAGTTTTGTTGGCATGCGGTCATCTCCAAATGACCCACCTATTTATTTTAAGGTACTATCTTAAATCATTCCTCTATCTATGCCAGCTTACCATTAGTTTGTCCTAAAGAATACTTAACTCTCATGGTTGTTAACGACTTATTAGTCATAACACTAAGGTCCTTAGATATAAGGTTTCTATCGCTCTAGTTTTGAACAACTCCGAGAAAATAAAACGTTGTGACGAAACATACCCTAACTAAAATTAGGATCCATGCGAGTCTCCATAGCTGAGATAATGATTGCTCTATCGCAAGTAAGTCCAAAGTTTTTCCTATTTGAGAACTTTTTCCTTAAGTGTCCAGGGTGTCTATATCTATAACAAATTTTCGGGTTATCAATTATGCAATCAAGGCCCTTCTTGTATAGTATCTGGGCTACGTGGTTATTCCTTCCTTACCTCTAACAGACCATAATGCGTATATTCCAGTGGTTTCTACCAAAATTTTCTTTGAATCACTTCATATTCCTTATATAGTAGCATTGGGACTTCTGCATGATTTACTTCAATATAATCACGCTGGCCTGGCGTCATTATATTGTACTAAATCATACGTTAGTTCCAATATCACTCCATATGGTCAATGTAACGTGATCACTTCAAGTTCTACTCAATTTCATCTAACAGTGCTTTATCTATGCTATCTCAAAACAAATCTACATAATTAATCTCACAGTTTCTCGGTGTGGGTGCGTAGGTTTCGTATGTCATGCATCAATGCCTAAATGTCTCGAAATTTCTTCAAAATGTTCGGGTTCAGGTAACGTCGTTAGGTTCCTTTCTAGAAATTTAATATGGGTCTCGCGTCGAGTTGTACGTGTAGCAAGTAGTAATACGATATGTTTTGAGGCGACTCCCAAGTCTTTGGGTATGGCTGAGCATCAGTGGAAAACACTATGACCTTGTGAAAGGAGATGCCTTCCCAACTTCTCCAATGCCTAAGAGTGTTAGGGACCTAAGTCCAGAAGTGTCGTTAGATCATCGAGTAGTGGTGAAGGGTGAAAGAGATAAGTGATGGTCATGAAGGTGTACTGGATACGAGTCAACTTGCGAGAGCTGAACAACCTTCTAATGTTTATACATTGTACGTGGCTAATTAGAGTGAGCTCGGGGTGCGGTTACTCCGACAAGTCCTCACAAGTCTCCTTCTCCGAGGATCAACCTTAGTGGACGTGTATTCTGAGGGGTACTCCTCCTAGGTTGCGTGAAGTAATGTTTTGACCTCTGAGTGGGAAAAGGGTTCAGAAAGACATCTGAACTAGGAAAGATAAATTTTCCAAGTTGGTACAGCGAATAGCAGACATGTAGCAAGAACGTAATCAGGCATAATAACTACAGCAACCTAGATCGTCTACAACAGTACATAGCATGGCAATAATAACAGTATTAAGCAGAAGTAACATGCAATCAAAAGCAGATAGTAGCATGCAGTAGCGAGAATAAGCAAAGCATACAACGAGTTTACATAGCAGTAAAAGGAAACGGTAGCATGCAGCAAGTTGATACGGCAGTATAAGTAAGAAGTAACATGCAGTAATATAACACAGTAGCATGCAGCAGGTTCCGCAGAAACAAGTAAACAGGTAAGTTGTAGATTAGTCCTATTAGTGAATCCTAATCGGTCTGGTCTAGACTCACTAATGCAACCTAATTCCCTACAACCAATGCTCTGATACCAAATGTGACGCCCCGTACAAAACCATCGTGTACGGTTCATCAACAACAGGATCATTACAAGGTCAAACACTATATGCTGTTTGAAAACCAGTTTTGCATTCATAAAAAGATAGCGTTTTACAAAAGATAACGTGACACAAAGGTCGTTACAAAGTCATTGTTTGAAAATAACATAAATTACGAATGCAAAGGAAAAGTTCCATGATTAAGACATCTCTAAGTAATGCAGCGGAAATCTAACACAGCAGGTCCATCACAGCAAGTCTATAACACCAAGACCGCAATACTAACAGCGGAAGCAACATCGTCTAAACACCTGAGAAATACACGCTTAAAAATTAACACGAATGTTGGTGAGCTATAGTTTGTAATCAGTAAAGTAATGTAGACCACGAGATTTCAGTGCTTCAATCAGCAGTTTAAATCAGTATGAAAAGTATATGCTTAACCGTGGGCACCGGGTATCTAACTTAACGTAATAATAATACCCCCTAAAAGTACACTTGGCGAGTGCGTATGTCCTCGAAGTATCAAACACCCATTAAATGCTAGCGCGACTAGCCCGAGTGGGGATGTCAAACCCTATGGATCCATATCTAATATTCGCGTTTACCGGTTCAAAAACCAATGATTAAACGTTATCGTGCTAAGGGGAAAGGTTATGCCGTTGTATAACCCACACATATGTAAAGTTTAAGTACTCATGTCTAGTATGTAAAACATAAAAAGCGCATGTATTCTCAGTCCCAAAAATAGTATAAGTAAAAAGGGAAGCTATAACGCACAGTGAATAAGCAGTAAAGTCGATATAAAACGTATGCAAGTAGTAAGTTGGTCCGAAAGGTCGTCAACCTAAGTCAAAGGTCACTAGGTCAGTATGTTGTCCCCATAAGTTTAAAATGCATAAATTAAGTTTAAGTGTCATCATCATCATCATCATCATCATCATAATCATTCATCAAAACTAAGGTAAGTTTAACAAGAATAGAGAACAAAACAAAAGGCTGACTTCGGACAGCTGTTATGACCTCTATACCAATCGAAAAGATGCGTAGTCAGTAGCCATGGCTCCGTATGTGAGTCCTCTAACCGCTGACCAATTTTCAGAACCTAACTCGTTTTCGTTTGACCGTGGTGACGGTTTAAGTGCGAGTATGTCAGAAATTTTCAGCACAACGTTACAAAGGCGTAGTGACTTTCGAAAGGCTATAAATCCTAAACCGTATATCGAATTAAGTCGAGCCCTAAACGAAAAGTCATCTACTCAAAACGAGCTATCTGAGAATCAATTTTTACAGAAGCCCAGGAGTCAGATCAGACCGCAAAAAACAGAAAACAAGTGCTCTGGTGAGGTTCTTGGTTCTTGGTGCTTGATGCTCATCACGGTTCTCATCCTTGATGCTTGTAAGCTTCAAGTGTATCCTTGATGCTTGTAAGCTTCAAGTGTACAACTCTTTGATATTTTAGCATCACTTTGACCAAGGTTCAACCATCATCACACAACTAAGAGTAAAATCTATCATTCTACAAGTTTTGAACATCAAGATTGCCTCTTTATTACATAAATCCAATAAAGCTTCAACATTTGTCCTTTTTACACAAGTTTATGCATATCCATCATATGTGATGATGAAGACTTGATCTTTATCATCACAACAAACACAAAAAGGTTCCAAGTAAGTGAGATCTACAATAATAACTTATATCTCAAGTATTAAGAAAATCATAAGCTAGAAAGCTTGGATCTTTACAAGATTAATGAGACCATAAGCTAAAAAGCTAAGATCTTTAACATAATAATGAAACCCTAAGCTAAAAAGCTTGGATCTTTAGTGTTCTTGAAGATCTTGAAGCATAAAGCTTGAATCTTTAAGATACATGAAGATCATAAACACAATTTTTGATCTTTATAACAAAACAAAGAAATTACAAACTAGATCTAACAAGTAAATGAAGATTCCAAGCTAGAAAGCTTGAATCTTTCATGTTCTTGAAGGATCCAAACCCGAGTTTGAATCTACAAGATATAACAAGATCAAAAGCTAAAAGCTAGATCCATAAAATGATGATGATGATGTCGACTTTATGAAGAAGAAAAGAAGAAGAAGAAAATTTAAAACTTACACTTTTTAGAGTGAAAAAGACTACAGAGAGAATTAGAGAGTAAGTGTGTGTAAATTGCAAATGAGATCAAGTATAGAATGGGTGAAATAAGGCTTGTATTTATAGGTAGTGAGGAGGTGGGAGGGGTGTGGTGGTCGTGGGTATGGGAAGGGGATAAGGGGGACAAATTTTTGCTTTTTGGTTAATGGTTGTCTAAAGTTGGTGCTTATGTTAGGATCCCATGCAACATTAAGGATAATGCTTAACAAAAATGCTAGTATGTTCTCTCTAATAAATGAGCATTTATCTTTCATTATTATGGGTCACTAACTTATTATAATTAGGCTAATTAAATAGTCCACTAGCTAGTGTATGGTGGGCTAAAGTACAACAATGTAGAAAGTCCAACAAGACAAATAGTGTGCTCTAGTAAATTACTAAGCGTAATTAAGCATCCAAAAACCCAAGTAATTGTTATTATAAAATAAAAATTAGTGTTTCGTAGTCATAATATTCCGATTACGACCAAAGTTAAACGTGTACCGAAATACATAGCTCGTTTCAAACGTCAAGTGACACCAACGGTCGTAAAAGATTTTGGGGATCAAGTTAAGTGATTACACACTTAATAGCACGTTGTAAGGTATTAATGAAAGTAATTAATCATTAAATAAGATCCCAGAGCATAAACTGTGACGACCCGAAAAATTCCTACCAAATTAAAACTTAATCTTTATACTAATTCGATACGATAAGCAAAGTCTGTAATATTGAGTCTTAAAAATTTTGAACTGTTTCATATAATCAATTAACCTTTGACCATTCCCGACGATTCACGAACAATTGTGAGTAAATCAAAAAAAAAAAAAAAAATATATATATATATATATATATATATATATATATATATATATATAAATTCCATATTTGAATATTAATATTCAGTATATATGTATATTACATAAATAATAACATGTAATAATAATATTTAATATAATAAGTTAATTATAAATTACATTTGTTATAATAATATTATTGTTACTTTCAATGTTAAAATTATATTAGTAATATTAATATGAAAATATATATAAATAAATTATTGTATTATTACTAATATTATTATTGTAATTAACATTATTAATAGTAGGGGGATGATTCTCACACACACTTTTTTGATTATCACACACCTATTTTAACATTTTACTCTTCTAATAATACTCAATTGGTGTGTTAGGATCAAAAAAGTGTGTGTGAGAATCATCCCCCTTAATAGTATCATCAATAATATTATTATTATCATTTTATAATTACTCTTATCCTTATTATTAGTACAATTATTATTATTATTATTATTATTATTATTATTATTATTATATTATTATTATTAGAATTAGTATTCTTATTAAAATCAAGAACATTCTCAAATTTATTATAGATTTATATTATTAAGAAATATTACAAAGCTTAATATAATATAATATAGGCATATGTATATATACATATATAAAACAGATATATAAATAAGGGATTTTATCATATTTATCCTTGTTAATCTTTAATATCTCGTATTTACCCATTTAAATAAGCAAATATCAAATATACCATATTTAAACAATTTAAACTATTAAACTAATCACCTATATCCATTAACTCAAGCGACACATAAAATTAAACCTAAAAAACTTGATTATGACCTTCATGCCCTCATGCCCTCGTTCATCGACAATCAATCCCGCCCTTTTTCTTCTCAACAACCCACGATTACCTCCTACGTGAAACTACATATGGCGAATAACTTCCAAAATCAATCTTATTCATCTGATTCTATGTTCAGTATCAAAGGCTATTCAAGGTGAGAATCGCTAATTTTTTTTTAAAAGTTGTTGATTTGTGTTGGAGTAATCATTATTTGATTACAATACTGTTTTGATTAGGCATGCTGATAGTTTGTACAAAAAAAATTGATATGCGTAATGTATTTTGTGAAAGGGTTGTGGTAATATAGCTTCCGCAAGTGGGCTGGAGTAACCAATTGTCACTTGCTATTTAGGACTTTAAATTTATGGTTTTGCTGTATATATAGCATAATTTTGTGGAATGAAAATCTCTTGCAATTATAAGAAGTCATCAATAGAAAGAATGTATAATTAATTGATTTTGTAGTATATGTTTAATTTTATGTGAAAACACGGCGACTCAATCAACATTTGATTTTTGTCCTACACCATTAATGAATTAAATAGATTATGCAAAACCTCATCTAATTTCTCTTATTCAATTTTTACGTTAAGTATGTTTGTGCTTATGCTTAGATGCATCAAGGTGCTGATGATGATTATTTGGAACCAAGATGGGAGAACATGGCAGAATCACCTTTAATTGAGTATGTTTACACAACTTTGAACAACAATATATTCTGTTATAGAGTTGTAATGCTATATGTTCATTTAATTTACATTTTGAAGGCAAGTAACACTGAAGTACAAGTTGAAACTAAAATACTGAGGCTTCTTTTGATTGATTAAAAACTCATCTAGGAGTAGATACTATTTTGGATCTCAAAAGTGTATCTACATAGACCCGAGCTCGTACAACTTGAACAAATTAAGCGAAGAAGTCAAGAAGCATTATCCATTAAATAGCAATCTAGTGTTTTCGATTCAATTCGTTGATAATAATGTAAATGAGCAATCTTACATTGACATTAATTCTGATGAAGATTTCATGGGGATGCTTGCAATGTATCAGAACGAGAAAGAAATAACCATTTATGTGACGACAGATCATAATCACGATAGCCGTTTTATATTATCGAGGTAGTGTTAATATGTATGTTTGTATATGTATATATGTGTGCTTATTAAATGACTATTATATTATTATGTATATTGATGTAGTGGTCAATGTCAACTTACTGAAGAACCACAAGGTGAAGATGATTCAGATTATTGTACGGACAATGAAGACAGTTATCACAGCCCTCACAGTACCGATAATGAAGATGAGACAGTGCATTACGAAACTGAATGTTATTCACTCAACGACAAAAATACAGAAATGAAAGAGAATTCAAAGTTTCCAAATGCAACTAGTTTCAAGAGAGCTTTGAACCACTATGCGCTAGCAAATGAATTTGAGTACTTTATTGAGAAAAGTGAACCAACACGGTTCACAGCAAGGTGTAAAGAAATGGAGTGTAAATGGTGAATTCATGCGTCTATCATGCAAGATAAAGTTACCTTTCAAGTAAGCGCGTAGTGTATTAAAAATATATTGAAGCAAATAAATGAAATGCATCTAGTTTTGGGTATATAAAGGTTTAAATAAGAAATTATGACTAATTTGGGTCAGGGAGATTGAAAACTGAGTTGTCAACTCAACATTTTACTAATTTGGTAAAATGTGCAAAACATGGATCTCGGCCTACATTATATGTTGAATAAATTATATGCAGGTCATGTACATACCATTATTTATATATATCCCTTTATTGATTATTTAATTAGCCTTGTTAGTTTGTGTTATATAATTTTTTAATCAACTTTAACAACTTTTATATGTGTATAAGCTAACCTTCTTATTTAGTTGCAACTGATATCATATTTGTCATTTGCATAACATACAGTATAATGTTCATTTATTATTATTGTAGGTGAAAAGTTTGGTAGAACCACATTCTTGTACTCAAAGCAGTATGAGCGGTAACAAGTGTGCCACTCAAGGATGGATTACTAATGTAATTACAGACAAACTAAGATCTGATGGAGATGTCTCAGTTGCAGAGCTTAAAAGGTGGCTTGTGAAAACTTACAATGTTGAGGTACCATACATGAGAGTTTTTAGAGGAAAAGAACAAGCTTACACAGAAATGTATGGTAAGTGGGAGGACTCTTTCATGCAACTTGATGATTTTAAAGCGGAACTACTAAATAGGAACCTCGGAAGTGTTGTTGAAATTGATTTGGAATTAAAGACTGATCAAAAACGGTTTCTACGTTTTTTTATTTCATTCTCTGCTTGTTCTAATGGATTTCTTAGTGGTTATCGTCCCTATATTTCTCTTGATGCTTGTCACCTGAAAGGAAAATTCAATGGTGTACTAGCTACTGCTATGGGTATTAACGGTAATTCAAATGAGTCTAATATCATATTGACTCATTAAACCCATGATTACATCTGAAGAAAATATATATGTATATATGTTTTCATAAAGATTGTAATTAAAAATTCTTTTGTACAAACTATTAATGGCAAAAATATTTTAACGGGTAGGTAATACCTGAGGAATATTTAGGTTTCACATTAATAAGTTACACTGTACATTCTGCGAATCTGATTCAACAGTCATTTACTACCCTGCTTACATCCACAGATATACGAATCCGTTCACCACAGAATAACCATTTTTATTCAATTTCATATTTGGATTTTGACTTATCAGAATCCAACAAGTGGTAAAATGAAGAAAAAATTGGACAAAATAAAATTTGTTAGAAACAAATAAATTAACTATGAGGAAAATTTTGTTAAGAATCCACGCGAACTATTTCCAGCTAACTGTTCCTAGCTAACTGATTACATTTTATTTATCGTAATTTAATTATCGCAATTTTATTTATCGTCATTTAATTTCTGTTATTTATTTTAAGCACTTTAAATATCGGGACACGTATACAAGGTTTTGACATATCATATCGACGCATCTATATATATTATTTGGAATCACCATAGACACTCTATATGCTGTAATGCTAGAGTTCGCTATACAGGGTTGAGGTTGATTCTACAATAATATATACTTTGAGTTGTGATCGAGTCTGAGACATGTACACGGGTTACGATACGTATTATTTAATTCAAATATTATATATGAATTATTGAATTGCTAACTGTGGACTATCAACTAAGGACCAACATTGGACAATTAAAATGAATTAAAATATTGATTATAACATATGAAACTAAACATCTCTTCGAGTTTGCCACTTGATTTCATCTTAAACCTCAATTGTATTTTGACAATTACAATCCGCGTTCAAACCTTTCAAAATTCTTGAAAACACCTCAATCTAGAGGATGAACCAACCGCACTTCATCTACGGAAGAAAAGATTGATGCACATAGTTATGCACCTGAAAATATTCGGAACCTGAGTAAACGTTTAACACGTATCTGTGCTAGCTCCTTTGGTGTTGTTATTATCGAAAATAACTTTGCAACTCCTATTCGAGATAGCCAGTTTTGTCACAGCTCCAGCAAGTCAACTTCGACTTTCATTCAGATTAGTCTTATTATAACCTTGTTATACTAGTTTGCCTTTTGTCATCAGTACCGGAGAACCTTTTATATTCCACTATATTACCATCAGCGTTTAATCATCTAAAAAAACACAATTCCCGTGAAACCACCTCGGATTGATAACCGATGATTCAGATATTGTAGCATTAAATGTAGAGGAAACAGAAAAATTGTAGATGGTCTAAACGGCCAAAAGTTTGATGATAAAGAAGGGAATGTTAGGAACGCTCGATAGAAAATTTGGTACTGAAAAAACAGATTGAGCAAACCATGAAGGAGACCAAGGCCAAATACAAGGACCATACCATATATTCAAAGAATCCAGGTAATTCTGGATCCGATGAAACCTTCAACGAATATCTTGCTCCGTACTCATGTTAAGATCTTGCGGAAAATCCTTCTTCATCAATCATCGAACTTAGAAATTCCAAAATATCATCATAAATATCTTCGATATTTCTGAAGATATTTTCATAAATATTCTCGTCCGAAATTATTTATCTCTTCGTGCTATCTATATTAAATCATAAAGGAAACTACTTTAGTTTCTAAATTTCTTTAAAATTCAAGTTTGAACTATGAATGATTTTGAAGTAGTGTTGGAAATTGATGCATGAGTTAGTATAATATAATGACACTTGATCAACGTGATTATATTACAGTAAGTCATGCTGAGTTTCTAATGAAATGTGATGATTCGCAGATCATAACGTCATCATGTGCCATGTTACATAACTCTTTCATTTTACTTAACTGCTGAACAAATCAAGAAAATGTATTCTTGATGGTTCTATCTTCCGTGATGTTGATAAATTTGAAAATCAAATCGTGCTACCACGTTCCTTCCTGCTTAGAACATTATATTCATTCGAAACTCAATATCTACAAATTCTGGACCATTATTCGCTTGACTTGAAGTCGGGAAGAGAAAACAAAAGCATGGAGCTTTGAAATATAAGGGAGAATATAAAGCCCGATAACAATACATAAATTACAAACTCTGCATATCAATGGTTATCGCAACATAAAGACACGGGAGAATTAAAAACATTATAATCCCAAGGGCGAAGTAGAAGAAAGCAGATTCCTCTGGTGGAAGTTGGAAAAGGAGAATGATTGTTGCGATAGTAAGTATGAGGACAAAGATCAGAACTGGATTAAGCATTTTCAGAATCATTTGGATGTATGAAACAAGAAGGAAAGTATAGGAATGGTGAGAATAATGGAACGGAAGAGTTTAATTTATAATGGAAATATTAGACAGAGTAATCGAAGCAGATCACCGTATTTAATTAGAGAGATCTTAATTTCCTTATTCGCTGAAGAATCAGATCCTATAGATTTCCAAGATTTTCTTTTAAATCCATTGAATTCCGGAATTCCACCAAGACAACGTCAAAAGTTAAGACGAATCTCTATTTCGGTATTTCAATCTTTTGCGACAGCTTCATTTATACTCTTCGGATAAACGAATTATTTATTCCTTATTACCTAATAGTAATAAAACTCTATTCATCAGCTCACATGCGTCATGAAAACATATTTATTGTCAAACATGACCATCCCAATCAAATTTCGGGACGAAATTTCTTTAACGGGTAGGTACTGTGACGACCCGAAAAATTCCTACCAAATTTAAACTTAATCTTTATACTAATTCGATACGATAAGCAAAGTCTGTAATGTTGAGTCTCAAAAATTTTGAACTGTTTCATATAATCATTTAACCTTTGACCATTCCCGACGATTCACGAACAATTGTGTGTAAATCGAAAATATATATATATATATATATATATATATATATATATATATATATAAATTCCATATTTGAATATTAATATTCAGTATATATGTATATTACATAAATAATAACATGTAATAATAATATTTAATATAATAAGTTAATTATAAATTACATTTGTTATAATAATATTATTGTTATTTTCAATGTTAAAATTATATTAGTAATATTAATATGAAAATATATATAAATAAATTATTGTATTATTACTAATATTATTATTGTAATTAACATTATTAATAGTATCATCAATAATATTATTATTATCATTTTATAATTACTAGGTAGTACCGTTTCCTGAGTTTGTGAATTCGGATCAACAGTGAACGTACCCGAAGTAGGATGAGTGGTCGAGAAATAAGCCTGTGGTGCTGTGGGCTGCAATGGACTAAATCCAGGTGGCGTGGGCAGCAAACCACATTGGGTCGTGGCTGCTGGCCCAATTTGCGAACGGACAGGAGATGGACAAAACCCGATTGGGCTGTAAACATGGTGACCACCTGACGAACTGAGCCCAGAATTATTAAAGTGGTGTTGGGCCGTAACCAGTGAAGCAGGAGCCCAAAATTTAGTGTTTTGGGCTAGTTGTTGTTGCTGGGCTGCAATAATATTCAATAAATGGGCCTGACTCATCCCGTTGGGCTTATTTGAGGGCTATCCAGAATAGCCTGTGCTGTGAGAATTACGCAGATGGTTTACCTGATGAATAAACCTACAACCTTCACCAAATCGACAATAGCCTTTGGCATAATTTCTACATATTTGAGTGCTACTGTTGTTGGTGTTTGTGGACGACGAACCCGACTTTTGTTGAACCATAAGTGCCGTTGGGCTAGAGGCGTTTATGGGTGTTTCAGTGTTGCAATTTTTACGGTTAAGAGTCATCTCTTCCATGGTGAGCATCGAGCGTACCGTGTTGAGGTCTGGGAATTTTTCACTGTGTATAATTATATGAGAGGCATTAGTGAATTTATCGTTTAACCCATTAACCGCGTACATGACCAAGTCTTTTTCATCTATCGTGGATCCAAGGTTGCGGAGTTGAGTGGCAATATGATCGATTTTGCAAAAGTAATCTTCAATCGTCTGATTTCCAATGTCAAGAGCACGGAGTTCGGCATTTAATTCCATTGTCTTCGATTGCTTGTTGTCTTGGAAAATTTTTGCAAGAAAACTCCAAGCTTGAAAGGCATTAAATGGGTCACTGTTTAGGAGGCGTTCAAGAAGGGCTTCCGATATGGTGAGATAGATCCATGATGAGACAACCGAGTCAGCTTTAACCCAATCAGCAGATGCAAGATCTTCAGCAGTCGGTTCTTGTTGGATGAACGGCAACACATCAAACCCGGAACAGTGGCTTGTAAACAACTTCTTCCAATGCGTATAGTTCGATTTCCCGATATCGATTTTGATCGGTATGAGGTGATTGACAGAGGTGACGGTGTATATTTTCTCATAGCGATCTGGGACCATAAGTGATAGATGAAGCAGCAGAAGGGTGAAGGAGAAGTAGCAGTACCGAATATAAATGATTGCGTATTTTTTTTATTGAAGTTTTATCGAAAAGAAAGAATATAAACGAGAAAGAAAAGTTTGGCGGGATAGTGGTGTAACGTAGGGTTTTGAAAACCCTAGCCTGTAGCTACTGATACCATGTTAAAGATATAATTGTTATAATTCAGTAGGCTTATAACTACCTTTAGTGGCCTAGTTCTTGACTGTAGACTACTAATAAGTATATAGAGAGAATATGAGAGAATATATTTAGTGTGTGTTTTATAAACTCATAACACACATATTTATACTCAAAAAATCTACTATACAATATCTATAATAATAATAAAATTAACATCCAATTTAACTTTTATAACACTCCCCCTTGGATGACAATTTTATTAGAGAATAACTAGTACTGCCTCGTTAAAAACCTTGCTAAAGAAAACCCATTGGGATAAAACTTTAGCTAAGGGAAAAAGAGTGCAGCATAGAGTTGACTCCCCCTCAACTAGGCAACGCCTGAATTGTTACATCTTCTGAACATGCCTCATGCCAATATTATGAATGTGTGTTCTGAAAATAGCAGTTGGAAGTGCTTTGGTGAAAAGGTCAGCAGAGTTTTTACTGGACTGAACATATCTCATTTCAATCTGGTTGTCCATAATGAGATTTTGAGTGTATGAGAAGAATATAGGAGGTATGTGTTTTGTTCGGTCACTTTTGATATACCCTTCTTTCATCTGTGTTATGCAAGCTACATTATCTTCATAGATAGTTGTTGGACTTTTATCGCGTTCTAGTCCACAAGAATCAGTAATGAGTTGTGTCATTGATCTCAACCAAAAACATTCCCGAGTAGCTTCATGTAATGCAATCACTTCGGCATGATTTGATGATGTTGCAACAAGTGTTTGTTTTTGAGAACGCCATGATATTGCGGTACCTCCATTTAGGAATACATATCCATTTTGAGATTTAGCTTTATGTGGATCAGATAAATAACCTGCATCTGCATAACCAACCGAATCTTGTTTCGTTTCGTTAGAATAAAATAATCCTAAATCAGTAGTTCCTCGAAGGTATCGAAATATGTGTTTGATCCCATTCCAGTGTCTTTTGGTAGGAGCTGAGCTGAACCTTGCCAACAAATTAACTGCAAAAGAAATGTCAGGTCTTGTACAATTTGTAAGATACATAAGAGCTCCAATTGCACTAAGATATGGTACTTCTGGTCCTAGGATATCTTCATGATCTTCACAGGGACGAAATGGATCAGTGTCAATATTAAGTGATCTAACAACCATATGAGTACTTAATGGTTTTGCCTTGTCCATATTAAAACGTTTTAAAATATTTTCAGTATATGTTGTTTGATGTACAAGTAAACCATTAGGCATATGTTCAATTTGTAAACCAAGGCAATACTTGGTTTTTCTGAGATCTTTCATTTCAAATTCTTTCTTTAGAAGTTGAATGGCTTCATGGATCTCTTTATTTGTACCTATGATATTAAGACCATTGACATAAATAACTACGATATATATCTGGTCATTGTTTTCATAATTAAAACACATGTGCAAATAAGTTTATATGTATACACTTTTCTTATCAAGTAATCACTTAATCCGTTATACTATTGTATCAACCCATATAAAAATCTTTGTGATTCAATGGAATACATTTCTTTAGGTTTTGCGTTAGATGTTTCTGATACCTTAAACCCTTCAGGTATATTCATATATATCACTATCAAGTGATCTATATAGATAAGTAGTAACAACATCCATGAGATGCATTTAAGTAACTACCAGGTTTATTAAGTATCTAATAAGTAATTGTATCCATTACATAAGGATAAGTTTTCCTCATAATTCATTTCTGGTCTTTGTGGGAAACCTTGAGTTACAAGTCTAGTTTTGCCTTGTATCTTCATTTGCACATTTCTTTTTCGGATAAAAATTTATTTATATCCCATACATTTCACATCTTTAAAAGTGATAATTATTGATCCGAAAACTTTTCTTTTATTGAGTGATTCTAATTCAGCTCGTATTGCTCCTTTCTGTTGAGCTCAATCATGTCTATTTTGATATTCAATGACAGATTTTGGTTCCAGATCATCATCTTTATTCATGATGTCATTGTAACATTATATGAAAATATCTCATCAAGATTTTTCATTTCATTTCGGTTCCATAATATTGCATAATTTATTGCAATTTATGTATTTACATTTATCAATATCCTCTGCAGAAGGAATATTGATTTGTGGTTCTTCTTGAACACTTTTTTTTTACCTCATTATCAGCTGATTTTTCTTTTCTAGGATTTTTATCTTTGGAACCAATTTGTCTTCCACGTTTCAGACGTGGCGAAGACTCATGAGTGACATTATTGCCAGCTTTTGGAATTTCAATTCTAGCTTAAGCATTTACTGCTGGTATATATGATTTAGTCACTCTTTTTGTATCTTTAAATGCATAAAGTAATTAATTTGTAATTTCTTGCATATGCATTATTTTTGAACTTTCGTTTCGCATTCTTTTGTGCGAGTTCTATATACCTTAATTGATGTTCACATAATGAAGCATCTTTTTATTTATTTTTCATTTCTCCCCCTAATATAGGGAACAATGTTTCATTAAAGTGACAATCAGCAAAATGTGCTGTAAAACATCACCCGTCATGGGTTCAATATATCTTATGATTGAAGATGTTTCATATCCAACATATATTTCCATCCTTCTTTGAGGAATCATTTATTGTAGTGGTGCAATTAAAAATACACTGCACAACCAAATGTTCTAAGATGGAAAATATTTGGCTCTCGACCAAAATTAAGTTGGTAATGGAGAATATTTATGACTTGCACTTGGTTTAATGCGAATTAATGTCACATCATGTAATTTTACATGTCCCCATATAAATATTGAGAGTTTTGTACTCATTTCCAATTGTCTAGTTATTAGCTGCAAGCGTTTATCTATTGATTTAGCTAAACCAATTTTGTGTATGCACATGAGTAACTGGATGTTCAACAACAATCCCTGTAGACATATAATAATCATTCAATACTTGAGATGTTAACTCACCAGCATTATCAAGTCTCATCCTTTTAATGATGTAATCAGAATAATGTGTTCTCAATTTAATAATTTGTGCAAGAAACTTTGCAAATGCCATATTACGGCTTGATAACACACAAACATGAGACCATCCGCTAGATGCGTCTATTAGAATCATGAAATATCAAAATGGTCCACATGATGGATGAATTGATCCATATATATTCCCTTGAATTCTTTCAAGAAATATTGGTGATTCTTTCTCAATATGCTTTTCATTAATCACCATATGCACTTTTAATCATATGCGCTGCGCTTTTCATCATATGCGCTTTTTATCATATGCGCTTTTTATCATATGCGCTTTTAATCATATACGCGCTTTTCATCATATGCGCTTTTCGGTGCTACATAGATATTTCTCATTATCTGTTATCATTTACTGATAATCATATCCATTATGATATATATATGTCAGAGAAACTCAATTAATTTCTCTTTGATTTTGAGAAAACAAGGCATTGTTTATCAGAAAATTTTTACCATTTGGTAATATGAATTTTTGCCTTTTCCGTTCCTTATATCAAGCTTGCAAGACCTGATATAGTATTTATAATTCATTCATTTGATTTAAATCAATGAAATATTTCTTAGATTTGATCATAGTGTGTATGTTACCATTATCTGCAAACAAGTTACAATCTGAGAAAGAACCGCATTAGAAAGCGACTCAACAATCGTACTAGTAACATAGTAGCAATAGTCATGATAAGCCCAATTAATCATCATAAAACTGGACTCCACATATTTTTTTTTTATTTATTTTTTTTTTTTTTGCATAAAATAATATATATCAAATATAAGGTAACATTTCAAATATTAAATTACCATGTAAATCGATCTAATATATCAAAGGTCTGTGAATTATATTCACTTGAAATATATGCATATTAAGTATACAACTAATTTATGTACAGATCAAATATATTTCTAATCTTAAAAGATCATGATGATTATCAATTATGCATTAAATATTAAAATAATCCAACATGCAATTTATCGTGATTTAAAAAAAAATCAAATTGCATCAGTGTATAGCACATATAATCATGTATATGGCGAGAGTTTAAAAGAGTACACCGATCACAAAATAATATGCCAATCTAATCCACTAACTTATTAATCAATTAGATTAATAATAGCATAGGCCATGATATAACAAATTAATATAACCACTTTTTCCAAGTTTCATGTTAGACCAATTAAAAACTTACAAGGTAGCAACCATAACCATGTAGCATATATAATCACAATATATACATATATGCATATATAAGTATAAAATTACTTGATGCATACATCAAATACACCAAGTATACTTTGTCTTAAAAAATCATGATTATGATTCATCAATATTCATTCCATAAATAGAATATTCCTAGTCAATACAAAACGTAAATCAATGATTATATTCATCATGCATAAGACTCAAAAATAGTTATTCTATCCGAAGATAACTAGACACGAATATGTTCTATAACATGCTCATATGTAGTCGGTTTATACAATCATACAAGTTAAAACAGTATACCACAATATGATAACATGAGAGTAGCAGATCATAGTATTGCAATAAATATATATATATATATATATATATATATATATATATATATATATATATATATATATATATATATATATATATATATATATATATATATATATCTTCTTTTTGGAATAAAATAATATTCACAACTATTTAATTACTTCATAGATCTAATGTGTTAATAACTCAAACGAGAAATATCCAGTTTACGACTACATATATATTATAATAATAAAATATATTCAACAACTTAGGTAGAGTTTTGGTATACACAACTTTTGATTTCATAACCTGCTTCATATTATCAAATAAAATATAAATCATATTATACCAATTTTATAGGCTGACTAATCGTTTACATATTCAGTTAATCAAAAAAAGGAATATATTCGGAACTTATGTTCCTTTCTTATTTTAACTTTTAATATTTACTTTTAATAAAAATACAAACTACTTTTTCTATTTTAACTTTTAAGATTTACTTTTAATAAAATACAAACTACTTTTTTTATTTTTTATTTTAACTTTTAAGATTTACTTTTAATAAAAATACAAACTACTTTTTCTTATTTTAACTTTTAAGATTTACTTTAAAAAAAATACAAACTACTTTTTTTATTTTAACTTTTAAGATTTACTTTTAATAAAAATACAAACTACTTTTCTTATTTTAACTTTTAAGATTTACTTTTAATAAAAATACAAACTACTTTTTCTTATTTTAACTTTTAAGTTTTACTTTTAATAAAAATACAAACTACCTTTTCTTATTTTAACTTTTAAGATTATAAATTTAAGAATAAACATTAGTATGCATGAAATAAATAATGATTAATTGCATAAGTAATCATAAATGTTAGATAACATATAAAGACCCCATCGTATTCGTATTGATCGGAATTAATCTCGACCCATGGTACCGTGTTGTCAAATGACGTGTTGCGTACATAAAGTACCGTGTTGTCAAATGACGTGTTGCGTACAATCATGAGGTCTTATTAACATAAATATAAATGTTAGTGAAGTTAATAAGAGTTAGATTACAGAAAATATAATTCAGGCGGTATAACCGACCATATATAACTTAAATAACATAAATATAAATGTTAGTGAAGTTAATAAAAGTTAGATTACAGAAGTATAATTCATGCGGTATAACCGACCATATAAATAACATAAATATAAATGTTAGTGAAGTTAATAAAAGTTAGATTACAGAAATATAATTCAGGCGGTATAACCGACCATATATAACTTAAATAACATAAATATAAATGTTAGTGAAGTTAATAAAAGTTAGATAATTTCTTACCTTGATTAGTGACGTGTGCTTGCTTAGATAAACCTTGATTATACGGAGCACTTCGTGCTGATAACGTGTTATAATTCAGTAGGCTTATAACTACCTTTAGTGACCTAGTTCTTGACTGTAGACTACTAATAAGTATATAGAGAGAATATGAGAGAATATATTTAGTGTGTGTTTTATAAACTCATAACACACATATTTATACTCAAAAAATCTACTATACAATATCTATAATAATAATAAAATTAACATCCAATTTAACTTTTATAACAATAATTGTATTATTGCTTTATTGATAAACACCGTACATTACAAGATATAAATAGGAGGACTAAACCCTGTTAGAACAATATGGGCTAAGCCTTTACTAAACATTAATGGACTGCAATATATGGGCTAACATTTAGGAGAGAATTCGGTGCGATGATCGAGCTTCGTTATTGTCAAAGGCAATTGGATTAATATGGAGGATTCGGTTTTTATGATTAACATCGATGGCCCGCAAACAACCAAAGCTAAGGCTGCTTTGTGGGAAAGACTATCGGTGTTTATTAACGAACATGTTGGGATTTATGTTCTCTTTGGAGATATGAATGAGGGGAGGCAAGTGGTAGAATGATTTGGTTCCGTTTTCAAACCCGAGGAAGCTAGCACAATTAATGCTCTTATTAGCAACGCGGGTTTGTTGGATATCCCTATTTGTGGTCGGCTTTATACATGAATGAACAAAGTGACATCAAAGATGAGTCGTATCGTATCGATAGAGTCCTCGTTTCTCATAATGGGATGGATATGTTCTTGTATTTGCAATTGACTGTTTTACACAGACTAGATTCTGATCAATGAAATCACCAATGATAGACCAATTGGAGATAACCAATCTCCCAAAAAACTAATTTAAGACGAGACTTTTGGCTAAATCAAATATTCATTCATAATATTCAATTAAGCAAACTACATATTTATAGTAAATGCATGACATAACTAAAGAAAGCTAGGAAACGTGCAGTTGCTCTTTGGAAATACAGGATATCAAATGTGAAAATGCATGCCTAACTAATATTGATAAACTACATACATGAAATAGCTAAACTACAATTTACAATGAAAACGTGATACAAGTATGCAAGCCAGAAACATGGAAGACTCTTTCAAAACCCATGGTTAACCGCATTATTTATTTCCACCACTAATGTCAATCCCATGTTCAAACCATCACGTATCAAATCAAATAATCCATTAAATTATTTTTGAAAGAATAAAATACATACATAAGATTGCTTAATTCTATGAAGATTACTTAATAATTAAACGAACCAATGAAGAATCAACACTTAGAAAGAATAAAATACATAGAATCAACACGTAGAATCTGTGAAAGGACCATATAAGAACTGTCTACCTAACGCAATGACCAGAGTAATAAACAAAGCAATGAAGAATCAACACTAAGTGATAATTACCGAAGAACTACCACGCTACCTCTAAAATGGCTATAAAGAGAGATATGAAACACAGTTAGACTACACTAACATTATATATTAAACGCAGCCTAAGTATCGAAAAGGGCAAATGGTCCGAAAGGGTAACCTATGTTGTCAAATTTGACAATCAAGGTAACCCCCCAATTTGTCTAAGCCCGAAAAGGACTCTATTTTAATTTTTGCTCGCTAAAAGGACTGCGTGTTTGAAAATTTTAAAATTGGGGTAATTTTTTACCATCTGGCCAACATGTCATCAAAATTTTGCCAATTGAATTTTCCATGTGTGTTTTTTTTTTTTTTACGAAATTACACTTGTACCGTAATCCTCCCATCTATTTATTCACTAGCACCGTTCATTCCCATCCCCAATTAACAAATTAGGGTTACTTTTTTCCATTGTCTTTCTCCATCCTTCTTTTTCTTTTGCTAAACAAGATGAACAACAATGGAATTCGAAGATGCTTTTGTGGTGATGTTGCAGGTTCATGGGTTTCTTCAACAAGAACGAACCCTGCACGTCGTTTTAGGAGTTGCCCAAATTACATGCTCTCTCTTGATCAACGATGCACCTTCTTCTAGTGGATTGATCCAGAGCTGCCTAATGAATGGTATACTAGAAAATTTGTTGAATTGATTGATGAAAAAAAACGTGTTGAAGCAGAAAATGGTAACATGAAGAAGAAGCTCAAAATGTGGAAGTGGATTTGTGGAATTTTAATTGTTGTTTTTATCTATGTTTTATGTTAAGAAAGCTTACTTGATCTTGAATCTGGAACACTGCCATTGTAGTTTTTTTTTTTTTTTTTTTTGTAATGAATTATGTACTAGAAACAGATGGCATTGTAATGAAAGCTAGTGTTTTGATCTATGATATCAATGCATTTTCATTTGACAGCAAGCATTCGTTTAATGTGGTTGTTGTAATATAGTTGAATGCTAGATTAATGCAAATTGAATGCAAGTTTGAAACAAAAGAATACAAAATTAAAGTAGATCAATTCAAAGACTACAAAAGTAAACCAATACAAAAAAAGATGTAGGCTGTTGATTGTGACAAAACAAGGGAATCAAATTCAAAACAAGAGTGAAGTTGCAGTAGCTTTTCCAAGTAAAGTAGATTCCAATACATACAAACAAAAGAGTACCATTACATACTTAAACTAAACAAACTTCCAACAAAAGAGTACCATTACATACTTAAACTAAACAAACTTAACAGTCATTACATAAACAAACTTCCAACATTTAATTTAGTTAACAAAAAAATAGACCCATCTTTTGGCACCATCTAAATAAGCTTGATTGGATTCACTGCAGACATCCCAGACCCATCTTTTGACACCACATTTTTGCTTAATTTCAAAAGTAGGATTCTCTCAGATTTTTTTCTTTTAGGAGGGACAAATGGTTTGTGCTTTGGTTTAGGAGCTTCAACATTAACATTTGCAGTCTTCTTATCATTTGCAGTCTTCTTACCATCAAGTTCTGCATCTATGTCTGCAAGTAATTGATCATGTTCATTTAAAACTGATGGCCCTTCAGACATTGATGCATCTTCATTTAATGATTCACTTTCATTCACTTGATCTTTAATCACTTGCTCTTCTTCACTCATTTGTGCTTCTTTTGCTATCTTTGGAGTCAATGGAATTTCATCCAACACTTTGATTTTAACATTACCACCACCCCTTGTGTGACGCCCCGTACTAAATCATCATGTACGGACCATCAACAACAGGATCATTACAAGGTTAAGTACTATATGCGTTTTCAAAACAGAGTTTACATTCATAAATAAAAGTGACGTCATAACATACGTCAATTGTTTTACAAATCAAAAGTATGCTTCGCTAAGTAGAAGCATTAAATAAGTGTACGTGACCATAATGGTCGTTACATAACATAAGTTCATAAGTAAAAAAGTTTGAATGCAACATAAGTAGTCATGCGATAACAACTCTAGGCAGCGGGTTCTACAGCACGACTAGTAAGATAGCGGAAGCGACTTCAAGCACCTGAGAAAATACATGCTTAAAAAGGTCAACACAAAGGTTGGTGAGCTATAGTTTAAGTATAACAGTAATGTAAGTAGGCCACGAGATTTCAGTGCTACAACGAGCGTTTCAAAAGTATGTAAAAGTATATGCGTAACCGTGGGCACCCGGTAACTAACTTAACGTTTAATGTACCCCCTTAAAGTGCACTTGGCAAGTGCGTATAACCTCGAAGTATTAAACACTCGTTAAATGCTAGCGCTACTAGCCCGAGTGGGGATGTCAAACCCTATGGATCCATATCTAAGATTCGCGTTCACGGTTCAAAAACCAATGATTAAACGTTACCGAGCTAAAGGGAATGTTTCTGCCGTTATATAACCCACACATATATAAAGTTTAAGTACTCGTGCCTAGTATGTAAAACATAAAATCCGCATGTATTCTCAGTTCCCAAAATAAGTTAAAGTAAAAAGGGAATGCTATAACTCACAATGATTAGTAGTAATGGTAAGGTAGTAGTCGGAAAGTGGTGTGCAAGTAACGGTCCAAACGTCCTCAACCTAAGTCAAATAGCACTAAGTCAATAAGTCGTCTCAAAAGGTTTACAAGTACGTAATTAAGGTCATAAGGGTCATCATCAATCATCATTAAACAAAAGGTAACAAGTAAGACTCGTTTATGAAAGTCGTTTAAAACAAAGGCTGACTTCGGTCAGTCACCACGGCCTCTACCCTTACTGAATTAATGTGAGACCAGTGGTCATGGCTCCGTCTATGAGTCCCTTAAGTGTGGTAAAATTTACAGAAGCAAACTCGTCTTGGTTTGACCGTGGCGACGGTCTAAGTGCGAGTAGGTCAGAAATTTCTGCACAACGTTAAAGGACATGGTAACGATCGGAGGGCCATAAATCCTAAACCGTAACTCGGATTAAGACGAGTCCTATATGAAAAGTTATCTACTCGAAAAGTTCTATCTAAAAATCAAGGTTAGAACAGCCCAGGTCTACTGGTCTGTTCCAGAAGCAGTAGGTCAGAAACTTTTGGACAGAATGCAGTGGGTTTTCAAGGGTTCCGGTGATCTTGGTGTTGGATGCTCATCATGGTTCTCATCCTTGATGCGTCTAGCTTCAAGTGCACAACTCATGGATGTGTATACATCATCTTAACCAAGATTTGTCCATCATAACCTTAGTGCAAGTCTAAGACATGAATTTGATGAACCAAGGTTACATCAAGTCCTAGATCTACACACACATGAACAATGAAAGTAATTCTAACTAAGTTTTGACACTAGCAACACAAGTGTGAGTCTAAGACATGTAGATCAACTCACTTAAGAGTTGTATAATGTTTGATGAACCAAGGTTTCGTCAAAGTCTTAGATCTAGCACACACATGAACTTTTAAAACAATAATAAGTTACAAACTTGAATTGAACTTAAGTAAGCAAGATCTTTAGCTTGTAGAACATAGTTCTTAATTAGATCTTGAAGATTCAAGACTCAAAAGTTTAGATCTATAGTTCTTAAGTCAAATCAACACAAGTTAGAGAGTTTAAAGTGTTGTTCTTGAACTAACAAGTTAGATCCAAGAAATATAAGATCAAGATTAACTAGTAATCATGACCAAGGTTACATGTAAGTTTATGAACAAGTTCATGAACACTAAGAAAGATCACAACCAAGTGTTGGATCCATGATACTTGCACCAAAGTGTAAGCTCTTGTTGGTTTCATGTCCTTGTTCAAATGTGTAGTAAGCAACTAACAATAAGAAATAAAGAAAATGAATGATAAGCCTAAACCAACCATGAAGGTGGTATTCTAGTAACATACAACAAACAAGAACACAAGTAACAATTATAAAGATTATAAACTTTAAATCTTTTGAAACAAAATATGTAGAACATAACTAGATAGATTATGTTCTTGGATGTTCTTGATAAATACAAGATATAAGTGAAGAATCAAACTAAAGAGTTGATTCTTGAAACATGTAAAGAAAGACAAGTAAGTAAGTAAGTAAACAACTTAGTAATCTACAAGTAATTAAACTACAACAAGATTAAGTAACAAACAACAAAAGATGATGATGATTTTGATGATGAAGGCCACGGTTTTCACAAGGAAAAAGAAGAAGAAAAACTTCAAGTTAACTTACAAGAACAAGAGAGAATTTGAGAGAGAATGAAGCAAGTTTGTGTGTGTGTATTTGAGAGGGAAATGCAAGTAAGTTGTGAATGAAAAATGGAAACCAAAACACCCCATATGGGCACACTAGGCCGACGGCCAGCAGGTGGGTCAAGGGGGAGGTTTTGGTTTGTTGGATAATTGTATGTAAAGAGGCTTAAAGTTGGATCTTAGATGGGTGTGCATGGGGATAGTGAGTAACAAGATTCCTAATGAATAAAACTAGCTAGTTAACATGAAACTAATACTTACAAGTTGCAAGGGTTGGGCTAAATGCCCATTAATAAGTGTAGGGTGGGCTTGGGAGCCCAAGTCATGAGTCCATTTCATTAATTAAAGCCCAAGTTCAATAAATCCCAAGTTAAACCAAATAAAGCCCAAGTAATTAACCTATCACATTAGTTAATTAAAATGATTAATAAAATTAATCATGAATGTAAATAATATCTTAAAATATTATTCGTGCAAGTTCCGGGTGTCACAAAGACGTTTCGGGCATTTAAAGTTCAAGTACGGGCAATTAAAGCAACATGTAAATGTAATAACATACATTCGATTAATCACACGTATTAATAATAATAATTATTAATAAATAACGTTGGAAAAACCAGGGTCGTTACACCTTGCTCTAACAACATTGCCACCTCTTGTCTTAACACCACCACCCCTTAGAACAACACCACCACCTCTTGTTTTACCAACATTACCACCACCCCTTGTTTTCCCAACATTAACACCACCCCTTGTTCTCCCAACATTACCACCACCCCTAGATGTACCACCAGTAACACCATCACCTCTTGTTCCACCTCTTGTTCTAGTTGAAAATGTACCACCACCCCTTGTAGTAACACTAGCTGCAACTGGTTCTACCCTGGTTAACCTATCACTTCTAGTTTGGATAGCAACTCTAGGTCTTCCAATCTTGTTGACAACTGGTTCATCTAAAGGAAGTGGTGGGTTAGTACAACTTACCCTGTTGTGACCATATTGAAAACAGTTATGGCACTTTCTTGACCTTGTAGACCTCACTGACCCAGTAGATTCATTCTCCGTAGTTGACCTTTTTCTCTTAACTGAAGGTCTACCGGGCATTCTTTTCTTAATTGGTGGCAATGGTTCTGGCTTGCCTGTCTTAGGCCATTGGATGTCACCACCAACAGATTTGATGTAGTAGCTATATGCATTAATGAATTTTTGTTTCTTTAGGTTTTCACTTACTAAATACTCAACATTATGCCCAACATGATATTGAGCTGCAATTGCATAAGGACATGGAATACCACTTATCTGCCATACCCTACAAGAACATGTTTTTTCTAACAGATTCACAGTGAGTACCTCTTCATTGCTAGTTGTTCTAATTTCATACTCTTGTATACCACTAGCCCAAACAATCCATTTCCTAAATTTACAAAAAACAAAATAAACATAAAAGTTAGAAATAATAACTTAAAACATAAAACTTATAACTTATAACTTAAAACATAAAAGTTAAAAATAATAACTTAAAGTTATACCTTTGAAGCCTCTCATTAGTTTGTATTTTGATCCTAATTGTTGGACAAACATCATGTGCCCACTTGTCAGCAACTTTTCTTTGATCAACTAATCTTGACATAACTTTGATTCTTATATCTTCTAACATGCCAATAATAGGCTTAGCTCTGGCAAACCTTTCTCCGTTACGTGGACGCATTGACTTCCAGTGAACATTTGGATCATGATGTGGATACATTTTATTGAACTCCTCCAGCTTGATTCTGGCATCCTCATCCATCACAACAAACTCATCTGCATCATCTACATTGTCGAATGGTTTGTTGTTTTGCATCTCAGCATCTTCTTCATTATTAGCGTCATCAGCATCTTCATTGACATCATCATTATTCACTTCCTCTTCTTCATTAATCACTTTCTTTCCTTTATATACAACCAGCGAACTACTTCTATTCAATTCCTCTTCACTGACATCCTCATCATTAACATCATCATTATACTCACCTTCAGATAGAGGACCGTCTTCCATATATTCCTCCATATCCACTCCATGATGTTCAAGAAACACTTCAATACTTGTCTTCGACTTACTGGCAACTTCAACTAATTTCCTCATGTCTCGATCAGTTACTAGGTATTTCAAGCCACCATCATTTATACTCTTCTCAGGTAGACAATAGTATAAAGATTTCCATTCGGTTTCTAAAACGTCTTCAATCTTATTTTCAAAGTCTCTAATACCGTACCCAATAAAATCATAATCTTCGAAGGTCACTTCACCACCACCACTATACGTCAAAGTATCCATTTTAAAGTAACCGTGATATTTAACCCTAATTGACGCCATGAACTTACGATTTGGGATTCTTCTGCAATTTAGATAGCGAAATTGTTGATGATTTAGGATTGTGGAGCGATTAGGGTTTTTTTCCCCAATTCACTTTGGGTGTAAAAGTGTGTCGATTGGGTTTATGTTGTATATTAATCAGATGGAAACTCAATTAAACAGGTGGAATATAAATGTACACATGGAAAATCCAATTGGCAAAATTTTGATGACATGTTGGCCAGATGGCAAAAAATTACCCCAATTTTAAAATTTTCAAACACGCAGTCCTTTTAGCGAGCAAAAATTAAAATAGAGTCCTTTTCGGGCTTAGACAAATTGGGGGTTACCTCGATTGTCAAATTTGACAACATAGGTTACCCTTTCGGGCCATTTGCCCTATCGAAAACGATGAGTTTTGAAAGTTAAAAAAATATATCATACTAGTTTTATAAACAAAAAAAAAAAAACATGTTGTAAATATTAGCGTACTCAGAAATTCTAATTTGTTTATCGACTTAGTCACAATAAAATAAATATTCATGCATGAAAATCTATAATTCATGTAGTTCATTATTCGGTTCTATTTATTTTTGAGTCAACAAAACATCGATTTATTGGCACATTAACTGCCATTTATAGCATAAATTAAATTTCAGACATGATTTAAAACCCATAGAAACTTGTATCTATCATTTTCACGGCGTCTCAATTTTATTTTGAGAGTGTTTCACTCTGGGTGTAGAAATGACTTGTTTATATTTTCGGATAGAGGAAAGATTGTCTACATTTCACCTCTCATTCATATACCACTTATGTACTATTAGGATTTATTTACGGTAGTAAAATTTCTTTTGTTATTTAATCTCCCTATAGTATTATCTTTCTCTTTGTTACCCGAGCCTCCTACTCTATCATGTTCAGTATCTCTCCATTTTTAACTCTTTCAAAAACTCTATCCTTCCATTTTCAACCATGAAAATAACCTCTGAATGCCTCATTCAAACAATTGATCTATGCTGACTCTGCCCCAGACTTCATGCACATTCACACGACCAGAAGTTAAATTATCACTCAAACCAGAAAGAATTATTAACCGTTGTAAATGGCATAAAGAAACTCAAAATATTCTTAGCGCGAAACAAACTAGTAGTACGAGTAGATAATAATAATAATAATAATAATAATAATAATAATAATCTATTAAATTCTTTTAGAAAGAATAAAATACATGAGTGCTTCTAGAGGATGATTACTTAGATGGTTTAACAAATATGAGTTTGACTTAGAACATGTGAAAGGAGATAACAACTCTACCTGATGCAATGACCAGAGAAGTATCTGAAAATTATAAACAAACCAAAACAATGAAGAATCAACACTTAGTGATAGGTTATTATAAACAAACCAATGAAGAGTCAACACTTAGTGATATGTTATTATAAACAAACCAAAACCAATGGAGAATCTGCACATATAATGATATGTCATTGGTACAGACAATTACCAGAGAACTAGCACGCTACCTCTAAAATGGCTATAAATAGACGGATGAAACCTTCATGGTTTACTCACACCTCAAAACAAAGAAATCAATCAAGCCTTACGCAAGAAAAAAAATAAAATTAAAAAAAATTAAAAATCGACATGTCCAACAATCACATTAAAAAAGAAATAATTCACAAAGGTGATCCACGTATAGCCAATAGTGCCTTCCAGAGTCTTTGGGGTCAATCATCAACCGCCATCGCCGTGCCATTTGTTGAAAATTTTGAAAATAGCACGAATTACGATGCTAAGCAACTTAATTGGACGAATGCCGCCATAGGTGGAATCATAAAGGCTTTAAATGTTGGTTCACCTGGATATCAACCTAGTAGCCCATCAACAAAACCACCACCCTCTAATCCAGAAAATATTGCAGATGATATCAAAGCATTTATCGATGCTAGACTTAAAGCTCTCACCAAAGATTGGCTTGAACCAATCAAAGCAGATCTAGAGGAAATCAAGAAAAGAATTCCTCATACCCCACTGGGCTGGCCCACCTAATGAACGCGACGGGCGACCGCCCTGAACATCACCATTGAAAGGGCATAATCAAGGTTTAAATTCTAAAAGTTTATGATATAAATTATTTTTGATTTGATAATTTTACTCATTATAAGATATTCTACGATGTTCTACGATGTAAAATGATAATAGTGAAAGTGTAGGCCTATTGTATTGAAAAATAATGGCCGAATAATGTGTAATAATTATTATTGTATGTAGTGCAGACCTATTCATAAGGTCAAAAGTTGTGAGGCCCTTTCAAAGAAAAATTTAGCTGAGTAATGTGTATTTGATACGCTTAAATTATTATGTTAATGTTAGGTGGATATGCCATTAGAATTCACATATATAGTGTGTATATTTTCATTTGAGATGCATCGAAATTTATAAACTTTTCTCTCAACTTTGTAAAATTCTATCGAGTGCAATATTAAGGTGTGTTTAATATAAAATTTGTGTTTTGTATTTTTGTTTGTTTTAATATTTTTGAGTTCAGTTTATAATTTTTTAGTGATATAGAAGTACATCCTCCGATCTAATTTCATCATAATTTAAGTTTTACATGCATTGTCTGGATAAACGATTTTAGGTATTAGAGCTTGTAAACAAAGTTTTATAAGCCTCATGGCAGACTAAGCCTCCTAGTCAGGGTTAACAGTGAGTGATTGTTTATTACTAATCTTGCATAATTCTGAAAAGGGATTATCACCAAAAAAACTCATTTTTTAGAACTTGTTTGCGTGAGAGCCCATAAAAAAAGTTTGACAATTTGCCCTCGCAAGGAGCAAGAAGCCTCTTGCTCCCTTGCGCCTTGCGTCCTTGCGACCTTAGTCACACTTGAGAGCAAGGAGCAAGGAGCAAGGTGCCTCTTGCTCCCTTGCTCCCAGGTGGAAGCAAGGACGCAAGGTGCCTCTTGCTCCCTTGCTCCCAGGTGAAAGCAAGGTGCATCTTGCTCCCTTGCTCCCAGGTGGAAGCAAGGACGCAAGGTGCATCTTGCTCCCTTGCTTCCACCTTGGAGCAAGGGAGCAAGAGACACCTTACTCCCAGGTGGAAGCAAGGGAGCAAGATACATCTTGCGTCCTTACCTTACTCCTTGCTCTCAAGTGTGACTAAGGTCGCAAGGACGCAAGGCGCAAGGGAGCAAGATGCGGGGGCAAATTGTCAAACTTTTTTTATGGGCTCTCACGCAAACAAGTTCAAAAAAATGGGCTTTTTGGTGATAATCCCTTCTGAAAATTGTACCCTTATCTTATGACGATCCCAAAGAATCAAAGAGATAAATTAGCACCCTGGATATACTCGCATCATGAAGTAGGTTCTAAGTTTTTATTTTATTTTATACGCGTTATCACATGCGCAACAAGCGACTATCAATTTACGGAATATGTCCGGCAAACGGAGAGGAATCTTTCGAGAATTCAGATTTTTCGGTTTGTAACCACGACCAGATCAATGTTAGTAATGATACGCATACATTTTTCACACCTATGCGCATCACACGTGCATCACACCTGTTATTAAGAAGCCTTTAGCGCTACGAACGGGCTCGCTAAGACCACACCAAAAAAAGGTTTAGCCAGAACATAAAACATAGCAGGACTAAAGCACGATGCAAAAGGGCATCACGATACCTGCGAAATAGTAGTGGTACAGACAACCGAAAGGTTGTACCAGGGACCACGATCATTTTTACCAGCTTTTTAGACATGATAGTACAAATCGGGAAAGGCAATGTACCTTTTATCTCAACGTGTCACTAGAGAACAAAGTAAGACAAATCTTTCCTTGGAATTACTCAGTATGCGATCAAATCTGTCATTTAAATGTGTGTCCCCTACACAAATGTCTTCCTAAAATAGTGTATTAATCTCCATCTTAAGTCTCCCGCCTTCGTTGGTGGGAAAAATTGGTGAATGAACTTGTCCTTGAGGTCTTGGAAAGTAGATATCGAGTTGGGCGGTTGCTTCTTTAATCATTGTTTTGCTTCACCCACTTAGAAAAATGGAAAGGCCCTTAGTTTAAATGCATCTTCCGTAATATTTGTGTCCTTAAATAGGTCACACATTTCATTGAACGCCTCAAGATGATCAAATGGGTTCTCATGTAACTTCCCTTCAAATATGACATTTTGTAGAAGAGTCATGAAATGACCTTCTATCTTCCATTTATTGACATTTTTAGAGTGTTTTCACTCTATTTGTAAAAATGACTTGTTTCTATTGTCGAACATGAGAGATATTGTTCACATCTCATCTTGGATTTTGTCATTGTTATTGTATATGTACGGTAGTAAAATTTCTTTTGTTATTTAATCTCACTATAGTACTATAGTATTATCTTTCTCTTTGTTACCCGAGCCTCCTACTCTATCATGTTCAGTATCTCTCCTCCATTTTTAACTCTTTCAAAAACTGCATCCTTCCATTTTCAACCATGAAAATAACCTCTGAATGCTCCTTCAAACAATTGATCTATGCTGGCCCTGCCCCTGACTTCAGGCACATTCACAGGACCAGAAGCTAAATTATCACTCAAACCAGAAAGAATTATTAACCGTTGTAAATGGCATAAAGAAATTCAAATTATACTTAGCGCCAAACAAACTTTTAGTACGAGTAGATAATAATAATAATAACAATAATAATAATAATAATAATAATAATAATAATAATAATCTTTTAAATTCTTTTAGAAAGAATAAAATACATAAGAGTGCTTCTAGAGGATGATTACTTACATGGTTTAACAAATATGAGTTTGACCTAGAACATGTGAAAGGAGATAACAACTATCTACCTGATATATGCAATGACCAGAGTAGTATATGTAAATTATAAACAAACCAAAACAATGAAGAATCAACACTTAGTGATATATTATTATAAACAAACCAATGAAGAATCAACACTTAGTGATATGTTATTATGAACAAATCAAAACCAATGGAGAATCAACACATATAATGATATGTTATTGGTACAGACAATTACCAGAGAACTAGCACGCTACCTCTAAAATGGCTATAAATAGAGATATGAAACCTTCATATGGTTTACTCACCTCAAAACACAAAGAAATCAAGCCTTACGCAAGAAAAAAAAAACAACTTATATTCTTGTTGAATAAATAATAATTTAAAAACGACATACACCGCTACCATGTCGAACAATCAAGTTAAAAAAGAAATTATTCACAAAGGTGATCCACGTATAGCGGATAGTGCCTTCCAGAAGTATGGTAACTCATCAACCGCGTACGGCGTGCCATTTGTTGAAAATTTTGAAAATAACACGAATTACGATGCTAAGCAACTTAATTGGACGAATGCCGCCATATTAGAAATCGCAAAAGCCTTAAATGCTGGTTCATCGGGATATCAAGCTAGTGATCCATTAGCAAAACCATCCTCTAAACCGGAAAATATTGCAGATGATATAAAAGCATTTATTGATGCTAGACTTCAAAATCTCAGGACAAATTGGCTTGAACCAATCAAAGCAGATCTAGAAGAAATCAAGAAAAGAATTCCTGCTGCACAGGGTCAGCCCTGGCAAAGCCCTTTTGCACATGACCAGCCCTCCCAACGCCCTACTACAGAGAGCCCTCCTACACAGGTTCGGCCCTCCCAACGCCCTCCTGCACAGGACCAGCCCTCCCAACGCCCTTCGGAGGCCCGGCCCTGGGCCATAGGGGCAGTGCTAATGACCGGGACGCGCAATCGCCCTGAGCATCATCATTGAAGGGGCATAACCAACCTTTAAGTTCTAAAAGTTTTATGATATGTAAAAAAATATATTTTCGAGGATTTTACTCATTATAAAGTATTCTACAATGTAAAATATATGTTTTAGGTAGTTTTAAACTTGATTATTAGAGTTATAATGAAGTAGACGTCGTTTGAAACAACCCCAAATTAAGATCCACCCAAAGCTCCGACTAAAACTAAGAAGCCACGGAAAAAGCGAACGGTACAAGGTGAGCAATTGAGGAACTTCACTGAATTCGTCATGAATATTTCATCATGTTTTTTAGGTCTTTGTATTGTTTGACTTAGTTTCTTAGATAGGGTTCAACCTTTCGACGTCGTATGATTGGGCTCCTCTTTAAGTTGCTTGTCTTTGTGTTCTTGTAGGTCATTTTTTATATCATGTCTTGTTTGTTCGTGTAGTTGCTTGTGAGCTCCGTTTTGTAGTTTGTATTTGTATGTTGAGCTCGTATGTTTTCGAATCGTTTGCAAGTTATTCGTTACTTTTATCGTTTGGATGAAGTTTCCCGTTTTAAAATAAAGTTTTAGTTTTTTCAATAAAAAATAAAAATGAGCCCTAATATACATAAAGTTTTGTACATACAAAAAAAGATATTAAAACTCAAAATTATTAACACAGAAAAATCTTTAAACAAGCATGGCAGATTTTTTATTTTTTTTTTCAAATAATTGTTATTACATTATAATTAAACTATTGCTTTAATTAGAAAAGAATACTCTTATAAACATTTTTTAAGCAAATCTAATCAACTCTTAATATAAAATTTAGAATAAAGTTAACTAATGAACTCATTATTTTAATGTAAAATAGAATTTAGAATAGACAATACATTGTTTATAATTAAATAATCTTGTTAGACGATAATAAGGCCCGGGTCCGTATGTGGGCTTAGGGTCCATTAGGGTTTGTTAGGGTTTTAGGGTTACCTATGTATTCTATAAATACCGTTGCAATTATAATAATAAATTTTTTAACTATATTCTTCTTTTTTTCGAGGTTTGAAACATAGTCAAGCTAGACGGCTCAGCCCCACGCCGATTTTTATTGCTAGAACATATGAAAATAAAGTACTCCTTAGAAAAGAAAACTACATACGAAGTTACAAAGATGCGGTTTAATTCTCACCATCAAGAAAAAGTAGTTGTAAATAAAAAAGAAAATAAAAAGAAAAACAGAAAGGAAAATTAATATTGGATGATCGAGAGACAAATTCTATGATTTACGGTGAATAGTATTTTTTTTTACCGCACCTTTAAACAAAATAATCAAGAAGAAAAAGTACTTTGGTTTTCGTTTGTCTGTTGTTTTCAGTGATAAGGGTAGAGATACTTGTGTTTTGCTACGGTAGTTGAATAGGATAGGGTATATGTTCGACAGCCGTTTTATTTTTATTTTTGGATTCGTAGGGTTTTTGATATACACAAAAGTGAAGATGAAGGATAGGAAGATTTGACGAGTGGTAAATACGCAGCAGCTCGTGGCGGCCGACTAGATCTAGGGATCGACCCGCTCTAATACCATGTTATGGAATGAAACCCCCATGATTTTTTATTATAATTGCAACGGTATTTATAGAATACATAGGTAACCCTAAAACCCTAACAACCCCTAATGGACCCTAAGCCCACATACGGACCCGGACCTTATTATCGTCTAACAAATCTTATCTATATCATATGATACAACCACAAACAAAACAAATATTATATAGAAATATAGAATAGAATTTAAGTTTTTGAAAGAAGATAATAAAAAATTACGATCATAGTGCTAATTGAATACCGGTGTGAATTGTATAATTACGTAAGTGCGTCGTAGAAAAATAAACCATAAAAATTGTGTTATTCGTCTGAATTTTATATTTATATAACGAATTACTCAATAATCTAAAACTCGTAAAATGGCTCCTCTTCTAATTGGCTGGTTTGTTCGACTGTTACTGTTGAAACCGCACCCCTTGCCCGACCCGACCCGGAAACTTCACTTTCTATGCAATACCGCTTACCGGATGGTGGTTTTACGCCACCCATTGTTTTGTTACACCGTTTCAATAGTTGTTTCTCTCTTCAATCCCTACGCCTCCGATTTTTGGGTCTGTATTTTGCGGATTAAATTGCTTTTTTCCTTTGCCGGTGTCGATTGCTTCCGTCTTCGTCTCCGGTACAGGAATTCATTTTTACTTCATATGTTTCATTTGAACAGTATTTTACTGTTAGTTGGATGGCCCTTATGTTTTTGGTTTATATATTTCTGTTTTTTAGAGCACAATTTTATAGTGACTACTTACAGCTACTTTCAGATCTAATTTCCTAAATGGTGACTACTTACTCTGTTAATTTGAGCATTGCCATGGAAAATAATCGGGTGGCATCTTGGCATGGCAACTCATGCGTTGTAGCCATGATGCTTCCTTTTATAGATGAATGAACACTGTCATAAACAGTGTTCTTTGAGATTTATGACGCTTCTTGGCGAGGCAAAAACCTGGAAGGCATATGATTAGTGCAACCATGTTTGTTTGCAGCCAATAATCTAAATACCGTAAAATGGCTCCACTCCTAATTAGCTAATTAGGTCGGTTGTTACTGTTAAAACCGAATTATATGCCCGATATGATTCGAAAACAAATCTAAGTTCATGATTCAGGAATAAGAAAATGTGATGCATTTGAACCATTTTACAACTTTCAATACCTATGACTGTAAAAAGGCTGTGATGATCGGTATTCTTTGAGATTTATAATGCTTTTTGGCGAGGCAATAATTGGAAGGCATATCATTAATGCAAACATGTTTGTTTGCAGCCATGACAGATTTAGAATTTTGCCGCAAAAACTGGAAGGCATATCATTAATGCAACCATGTTTATTTGCAGCGATGGCAGATTTTGAATCTGCTTCTACGTCCGAGCCTACTTAAATATAGTCATATGGTATAAAATTTATATTATTGAGTAATTTGATACTATCTATTTGTGTGCACATTTGTAGCTAAAAGTTTTGTGTATAACATTGTAGTATACTTCTACCTTCTTGAACGTTGAAAGCACATATGTGTATATATTTTTGTTAGAGATTAACAAATTAAAATTGTTTGATGCATTTGAAACTTTTTACAACTTCAAATACCTATGACTGTATAAAGGCTGTGATGATCAATATTCTTTGAGATTTATGATGCTTTTTGGCGAGGCAACAACTGGAAGGCATATGATTATTGCAACCATGTTTGTTTGCTGTCATGGCAGATTTTAAATCTTCTTCCACGTCTGAGCCAACTTAAATTTAGTCATATGGTATTGAGTAATTTGATATTACCTATTTGTTTGCACATTTGTAGCTATTTTTGTGTATAACATTGTAGTATACTTCTACATTCTTGAACATTGAAAGGAGATTTGTGTATATATTTTTGTTAGAGTCTGTTTATGTCTACGGCTTAATCATGTTTGCCTCTAACCAAAATGAGGCAAAGAATATCGGATTGGAAATGCTAAATTAAACATTTTCAGTAGAAAGCTTAGATTTAGTAGTTGTAGTTAGAAGAAAGGTTTTCGCTATGTTGCGAGACTTATGGAAAACAAACCACCATCCATTCACTGACCTAGCAACGCATTGCCCTTTGACCCGTCACAGACCCTACCTTCCACACCGACATGTCTTTGAATTATACCTGCCGATACAAGAATGCATGTCATGTTTTTGGTCCTATGAGTTAACTGTTTGGAAAGATTATTTTGGTTATAACTAGATCGATTTTATTGTTATTTTCAGTTTGTAAGTTAGGCCATTGTAATCATTTTCTGTTAGTCCAAATTTTGTTAATCTCATTGCCCTAATGAAAGGATGTAAGTTGTTTATGAAATAGTGTGCATTATGTTTATGTAATAGTGAATTGGTATAACCATTCGTGGTATCTATTCGATAAAACGACATGTAAAACGACTAAGAAAAACAGTTTACAAATTTCGTCGCGAAGCGCGGACCACAAACCTAATTAAACTCATAATATGTAAACTAGCTAATTATAATTTAAAATTTTTATTTGAATAATATTTCACTGCTATATACAAATTAATGCATGATTATTTTTCAAAACTTTGTGGCCCTCTAAGATTTTGGGTTCTGTTCGGTACACACTTTCCACATTTATTTAAAGACGCCTCTCCATGTTGTTATATGTTTTTTTTTTCATTGTTGATCCCCCTACTAGTCTGATGTAATAGATTTAGCTCATAATATTTTATTTAAACATCTATATTATCATGGAAGTGATATTTTAGCCCAATACATAATAACAACTTATCAAATCAATTTTACATTTTTAACGATAAGTAAATTTAATTTTTAATTTATATAATAATGAAGATTTTAAAAACAAACAAACATAAAATAATAAAACATAAATATTTTTTTAAACTTTATTAAAAATATTTGACATAATACAAAATTATCTTTATGTTGATAATTACCAGTAACTCACTAAATATTCTCAATGAAATTGTAATACTTTATTAAAAAGTTATACTCAAGGCCGGTCAAACTTTGGTCAAAATTTTTGCATGTCCCGGACGAAATGATTATAAAATACCTCCAACAGTTACGCAATCTTTATGAGGTTTAAACTATGGGTATTAATTTTTTTTTCGAAAAGATGCTTCTAACTGCGTGATGCCCCGAGCCGTCGCCCGCTTCGTCCATAGCCTTAGCCGGCCCTGGTTATACTCCTGATGAAATTTTAACACTTTATATACAAGGTTACTCCGTATAAAATAATAATATATTCGCTATCTCACTTCAATAATATGGCAAGTATGATGCTACCTAAATAGTAAAGCTATTAGTTTAAGTGATTTAAAATTATTTATGTTCTATTTTTTAAGGTGTAACATTTATTTTGAACAACTCGATTAAGAATTAGTTGGTCATCATTTATTTATTTATTATTATTATATATATTTTTTTTTTTGAAAGGCAAGTTGTTGGCATCGAATACTCTCATTTGCCACGCACGTACGCGCTTTCAGGCAGGAAACCCGAACCGCATTACAGGGATCCGAACCTTATACCATTCCGAGGGGCAAGCGGTCGGACCTGGATCCTGAATACGGGTCGGTAAAACCTTCTTCGGGGCAATTCGGCTTTCAGGAAATAAATCCCAATAATATTTTTAAGGAGAGAGACTCGAACTTGAGACCTCCCCACCCCCATCCCAATGCACAAGTGCAAAGAAGTGAACCACTGAACCAGAAGGGTAGGTTCATTAGTTGGTCATTATTGATTAAATTTTTAAACCTCTAAAAGTAATGTGTTGTTAGAATGTTTATAAAGTGTACTTGGGGCATCTTTACACAATCTCATATAGGGCATTCAAAATTACAGGACCGGCCATGCTCTTGCATAATCAGAAAACATGAGATATGTGATATATCAGAAATATTACTTCTGAAAAATGCTAAATGTATCAGAACATCTATGTCAAAGTGAGGGGTGTTAATAAACATACTTCCACTACACCTCAATTTAGTGTCAAGTCAGGGTAAAAGTCTTAAATCGATTCTTCACTCCCAATTAACCATTTCTTCTCTTGAAAAACGTGAACCTTTCCCATCTCTTTTCTTTTAGATCTCCGGTATATTTCCGATCACATTTGTTTTAATTTTCTTCTTTTCTCAACAAAAATTAGTTACCTCTCTGATCTTGGTCCTTATTAACTAGCTTGCTAGTCACACCTACTCTCTCTCTCTCTCTCTCTCTCTCTCTCTTACCTTATCCTTTTCTCTCGTCCTCTACCACCGACTCAATCTCATTGTGCTGTCCCGACCTCCGGTGCCTCGCCGGAGGTCCGATGGGCCTTTTACAGCTTTTTTCCTTTTAATTTCGGTCAGGACCACCCTCCCTTAGCTTTTCCGGCGCTCGGCGAGTATCGATGTCTCTTCCGATCAAGTTTTCCGGCAACACAGGAGGCGATTTGGTGGGTTTCTTCACTGAATCTGTGGTCCGGTAATTTTCTTTAGGTTAGATTCGGTTTTTTCTCTCTGTTTGGTTGCTAGGGTTTGGCCTTGTGTTGTGATGCTACCTTCTTCAACGGCTACCACCTCTCCTTGGCGGCGGTAGGCAGCGAGTTTCTTTGAAACTCTACTGCTTCTTTTGTAGGGTGTTGGTTTTTTTGGGAAGAGGGCTTCGTTAGTGGCTGTGGGTGTTTTTTTTTGGAGTTTGGGTCGAAATCTGGTGGTTTTCGGTGGTTTCCGGTGGCTGAGCCGCCGCCTGTGGCTGTCCAGTCCTTGGTGGCTGTGGGTGGTAGCTTAAAGTAGTGGCCATCGGTGATTAGTGCTATTGTGGGTTGTCGGGCGGTCACCTGTGGCTGCCGGCGGCTGATGGTGATTTTGGTTACTTATAATGCTGCTGGCGGCCTTAGGTGGTTAATGGCGACCGATAATGGTGCTGGTCGTTGGCTGGTGGTTGCTGGTTTTTGCTAGCGGCTACCGACTAAGGCTGGCTGCTACTTGGTTGCCGCTTGGTTAACTGCCAGATTCTACGGGTTTGTAATTGTTGTCTGAAAATATGGTGATGATGGCTTGATTTCTGTTTGGTTTGGCTCCAGGATTAGCGTTGGTTAGTTGCTGCTTGTCTGATTTGTTCATGCTTCTCCCGTAGTCGAGTCTATTTGGGTGGGATCGATGTCGTTGCCGACGTGTGTTGACTTTGTTGACCTCGGAAAATTGATGTTTATTGGAGTGTTTCTCTCGGGGTCCTTTTTTCCGCTCGAACGGGGATTTGATCTTATTCGACGAGCTTATTCTTCTCTGGGTTTGGAGTTGATACGGGGTTTCCGGGTACGAGAGGTTGCTTTGGTTTGCAGGCCTCGGGTTAGGTGCTGTTGGAGTGTCCGACGTTCTTTTTAGTTGAGTGGCTTTTGATTAGTGGCGTTTGGGGAGTTAGATACGAGATCAGTTTTATGTATATTTTAGATTTAGGTTAGGTGGTTTGTTCGAATGTATTGTCTTTCACAATTTCAACGTGCTCGCTCTCTTTCAATGATATCGTCTAATGTTTGTAAGACGATCAGAGCGAGACCTTTCAATTATTGTCGTTCGTGTGTACCACCGGATCTTTTTGATCTTTAATATATATATTAATATTTTCGCCGTAAAAAAAAAGTCTTAAATCGAGTCCCATCAACAACTTTTATAATAAATAAATTTACTCTTATTCATTTTAGTTATAAATAAATCAATAAATAACTTTACTTAATCGATATATAATAATACTTAATACTAATACTTATTAATCACGAATAATTTATACCTAAATTACTGCTATTAAAAATGAAAATGATTCAATTCGACTAAATTGATGTTAGAAGAAAATACAAAAAAGAAAAATAGTATTTTCAACGTAAGAGGAGAATTTTTACTAATAACAACTCTTGGTGCTGTCGTTAGTATATTTTAAAATGTTGTACTAAGTGGTTACTTACTAACGTCAAAACAAAACTTTTTAAAATTGTACAATAATTTGATAAAGTTCTTTTATATATTTACTTTATGCATTTAAAAAAAGTGGGCAAAAAGTAAAAGGTAAAAGAGAAAAATTAATAAAAGATACATGTGATAATCATTTTTTTAGACTTTATAAGTCTTGACGGAATGCAATAAAATTGGAACAGATGAAGTAATTATTATCTTAGTATAATTTATCTGTTGCTACTAAAAAATACTCTATTCGTCCTATATTAATAGTCCATATACAAAAAATACACAGTTTAAGAAAATGTCATAAAAGTACTGTACTTTTTGTTTTTTTTTTATTTTTACCCTTACATTTTCTTTTTCCTTTAATCGTATCCACATACATTAAGGGCATAAGCTTCTTATTCTTTTCTATTTATGAAAGTGAACTATTAATTTAGGACATCTCAAAATAAAATACTGGACTATTAATATGGGACGGAGGGAGTAAATAATATTGTTGTGACTCAGGTGGTGGTTTGTACTCCTTTAATCTCGATTTAGTAGTACAACATTTGTGATAGAATGTCTAAATTAATAGTTTAGTCTCATATGAATGATGAGTAAATTCGTTTATACATTTGTTTTTTTAATAGACTGTAGATAAAGATGTAAATCAAAAAGTAATGGGTAAAATTGTGTAATTAACAGAAAAAAAAATCTAATTGAATTAAATTTACATTTAATTTATATACATTTTTATATAATTAATAAACAAAAAAGAAAAAAGCAAGACCCAAGTAAAATCTACTCCGTATGATCTTAACTTAATTACTCCAATTAATAATACTCTGTATTACGTAATACATTAACAATTAATAAATAAATAAATTAAATTAAAAAAGAAAAAAGAAAAATTAAATAGTCCGTAACAGTTGAAAAGATGTGGGTGCAGGAATAGGGGATTATATCAACAGTTGAAAAGACGACATACCTTAAGACCACTCCCAACCATGACATGCTTCTTTAAAAAGACTGAACTCCACGTCAGCACCACCTCAACACTTTCTTAAAAAGACTGAAAAAGACTGATTACTACCAACCATTGCATATTTCTTTAGAAAAATTGGACCCACACATTATTTAATTAAAAACTAACTTTTAAAAATATATAACATCATATATTATATTAATTTATTCGATTTCAAATATCAGATTAATTAAATGGAACATTCCAAATATTAGATTAGTTTAACTATCAGGTAATAAGTAAATTTAAAACATACTGTATATATTTATCAAAATAAGATAGTAGGTTATTAAAAATAAAATAAAATAATTTAAATTAAATTATCGTACGTGGTCTGCTTCTTAAATATTGATAACTTTAAACCCCTCCACCAACTAAACCGAAGTGGCCCACCATTTATGTTAGACATTCGTCTTTATATATCTCCATTACGACGAAATAGCTTCTTTTTTTTTAAAAAGACGTCAAAAGAAGTAGCAGTGCTTATAGCGTCTTTTTGAATTGAAAAAAGACAGAGTGAAAGACTGAGCCGTTGGCAGAGGTCTAATTTTATTGATTCAAGCACTAACGTCATTTAATATATTTTGACAGAAAGTATGAGTAATCAGAAAACTTAGCAAAATATATTAGTAATGCGCAAATATTGTGTAGTCACGGACTTACGTGTAGCTGCCTCAATTCCTACATCGTTTGTTTGCACGTGATTAATTGTGAAGTAGCAACTCACAGAGATTATTTGTAAGTAGGTGTCACTTCTATGTACTAATATGTACTAATAAAGGTGTAATTGTTCATCGATTTATGATTCTCAAGATTTTGTGATCAGCGCAACGAGTCAACTTAATAATTTTAGGGTTTTTTTATTTGGACCGATGTAAACTTTTCATTGGTCCATGAACCAACCTTGTCATCCATCAATGTCCTTTTCTACTGCAATTATTTTTTTTGCTGTCGATTTTAGACAAATTTTGCGACCCGCCAACACCATTAAATTCGAAATCTCGTTACAATCTCAAATGGACTAATTTTAGCTCAGTCTGGCTTCTGACGCATTCTGACAAGTTCTCGCCGGAATTATTTTTTACATATAATAATAAAAGGCCAACTCCCTGAATAGTAACTGAAATGTCCCGTTCATATTGATTATAAACGTTCCATATTAATTGATTTCGTTGCGAGGTTTTAACCCCTATATGAGACGTTTTTCAAAGACTGCATTCGTTTTTAAAACAAACCATAACCTTTATTTTATCGACAAGGTTAACAAGACACCACTTAGATTATCCAGAAATGATAATCTAACAAATATCACACTTACACACTACCAATACATATTGGTTTACAAATATTAATATGTTACAACAAAATAAATCTCGAATGCAGTTTTAAACAATATTATATAAGCATGCTGACACCAAATCTTGTCCATATAATAGCATGCAACAGCGGAAGCTCTTAATAATCACCTGAGAATAAACATGCTTTAAATGTCAACAAAAATGTTGGTGAGTTATAAGTTTAACCTATATTTATCAAATCGTAATAATAGACCACAGGATTTCATATTTCAATATACATCCCATACATAGAGATAAAAATCATTCATATGGTGAACACCTGGTAACCGACCTTAACAAGATGCATATAGAATATCCCCTATCATTCCGGGACTTCCTTCGGACATGATGAATTCGAAGTACTAAAACATCCGGTACTTTGGATGGGGCTCGTTGGGCCCAATAGATCTATCTTTAGGATTCGCGTCAATTAGTAGATCGGTTTACTAATTCTTAGGTTACCAAGCAAAAGGGGCATATTCGGCTTCGATCATTCACCCATATAATGTAGTTTCAATTACTTGTGTCTATTTCGTAAAACATTTATAAAACTGCATGTATTCTCATCCCAAAATATTAGATTTTAAAAGTGAGACTATAACTCACTTTCACAGATTTTTACTTCGTCGGGAAGTAAGACTTAGTCACTGGTCGATTCACGAACCTATAAAAAATATGTACATATATATCAAAGTATGTTCAAAATATATTTACAACATTTTTAATACGTTTTAATGTTTTAAGTTTATTAAGTCAGTTGTCCTCGTTAGTAACATACAACTAGTTGTCCACAATTAGATGTACAGAAATAAATCGATATATATTATCTTGACTCAATCCACGACCCAGTGTATACACGTCTCAGGCTAGATCACAACTCAAAGTATATATATTTTTTGAATCAACCTCAACCCTGTATAGCTAACTCCAACATTACTGCATATAGAGTGTCTATGGTTGTTCCAAATAATATATATAGATGGGTCGATATGATATGTCAAAATATTTGCATACGTGTCTATGGTATCCCAAGATTACATAATATATTAGAATACATGTATAATACAATATAAGTTAGCTAGGATATGATTAATATAGATTTGTTACCAATTTTCACGTAGCTACAACAAGCAAAAATATCCAATCTTGTTTTACCCATAACTTCTTCGTTTTAAATCCGTTTTGAGTGTTTCAAGTTGCTATGGTTTCATATTGAACTTAAGTTTATGGATCTAAACAGAAAAAGTATAAGTTTATAGTCGTAAATACAGGTTACAAGTCGTTTTTGTAAAGGTAGTCATTTCAGTCGAAAGAACGACGTCTAGATGACCATTTTGGAAAACATACTTCCACTTTGAGTTTAACCATGATTTTTGGATATAGTTTCATGTTCATAAGAAAAATCATTTTCCCAGAAGAACAACTTTTAAATCAAAGTTTATCATAGTTTTTAATTAACTAACCCAAAACAGCCCGCGGTGTTACTGCGACGGCGTATATCCGGTTTTACGGTGTTTTTCGTGTTTTCCGGTTTTAAATCATTAAGTTAGCATATCATATAGATATAGAACATGTGTCTAGTTGATTTTAAAAGTCAAGTGAGAAGGATTAACTTTTGTTTGCGAACAAGTTTAGAATTAACTAAACTATGTTCTAGTGATTTCAAGTTTAAACCTTCGAAAAAGGTAGTTTTATATATATGAATCAAATGATGTTATGAACATTATTACTACCTCAGGTTTTGTGGATAAACCTACTGGAAATGAGAAAAATAGATCTAGCTTCAAAGGATCCTTGGATGGCTTGAAAGTTCTTGAAGCAGAATCATGACACGAAAACAAGTTCAAGTATGATTTCCACTCGAAATAAGATTGTTATAGTTATAGAAATTGAATCAAAGTTTGAATATGAGTATTACCTTGTATTAGAAAGATATCTTACTGTAAATAAGAAAGATTTCTTGAGGTTGGATGATCACTTTACAAGATTGGAAGTAAGCTAGCAAACTTGGAAGTATTCTTGATTTTATGAAACTAGAACTTATAGAATTTATGAAGAACACTTAGAACTTGAAGATAGAACTTGAGAGAGATCAATTAGATGAAGAAAACTGAAGAATGAAAGTGTTTGTAGGTGTTTTTGATCGTTGGTATATGGATTAGATATAAAGGATGTGTAATTTTGTTTACTTGTAAATAAATCATGAATGATTACTAATATTTTTGTAATTTTATGAGATATTTCATGCTAGTTGCCAAATGATGGTTCCCACATGTGTTAGGTGACTCACAAGGGCTGCTAAGAGCTGATCATTGGAGTGTATATACCAATAGTAAATACATTTAGAAGCTGGGTATTGTACGAGTACGAATACGAGTGCATACGAGTAGAATTGTTGATGAAAATGAATGAGGATGTAATTGTAAGCATTTTTTTAAGTAGAAGTACTTTGTGTCACGACCTGTCAAAATTGCTATTGACGGGGCACATTAATCATTGATTCCACAGTGAGGTTTTGACCTCTATATGATACGTTTTGATAAAATATTGCATTCATTAAAATAAGTGACTTTCTAAACATAGAAAGTTATAAACGTGTGGGTGAGTGCTTAGGTATAAGCAAATCCCCAAAATACATAAGTTTTTATCATATAGTTTGACATCACAGTCAAATTATTTATTACACAACGCAGTTTTATTTAGAATGCAATAAACTTTATACAAAGCATGAGAGACTCCATGCAGGTAACAAGCACATCACAGTGGAAGCCGTCTAAGGACCTGAGAATAAAACATGCTAAAAAGTCAACACGAATGTTGGTGAGTTATAGGTTTAATTGCTCGAGTCATAAATATATATAAAGATAGACCACAAGATTTCATCAAAAGTTTATCAATAGATTCTACGTAACAGAGCACCCTGGTAACTAAACTTTAACGTTATAATGATAATTACCCCATTCATTTTAATACACGCAAACCAACGTGTCATAAACTCAAATATCATACGTCCGTTAAAAGGCTAGCGCTCTAGCTCGGACGGGGATGTCAAGCCCTATGGATCCATATACAATTATTCGCGCCCACCAGTCCATATCCTATGTACTGGCAGCTACTAGTTACCAAAGCTAAGGGATTTTCGGTTTAACTCAGTGTAGAATTTAGTATGTACTTGTGTCTTATTGCATTTAAAATAAATTGCATGTATTCTCAGCCCAAAAATATTTAAAGTATTTAAAAAGGGAGACTATAAACTCACGGTTCAATATTGTAGGTAAATTGCGTAGACGTAATGATGGTAGACGACTGTATGGTTGGCCTTGGATTTAAGAACAATACCCAGAACAATACCCAATATTTCCTTAGTTTAAAACGGTTTGAAACCCGAATTAAAACACCCGCGTAATATTCCTTATTATTATTATTAAACTTAAATTAAAATTAAAATTATAATCATAATTATAAATATAAGTTACAGAATAAAGAAAAGAGAAATGGTGTATGAAACTCGTCGAGCAAGCTGGCTTTTTATAGGCACATATCCTGATTCTGAGGCCCATGCGATCGCATGGGTTTTCAGTGCTTTTGCCATGCGATCGCATGGCCGCCTGATCCGCTTTTGTTTGCTAGTTCGTCGACATCAAATAGTGTTTTCCTGTAGCAAGTCGTTTTTCAATGTACCAAATAGTGTTTCACTGTAGCAAATAGTGTTTTATTGTAGCAAAGTCGTTTTTACTGTAGCAAAGTCATTTTCACTGTAGCAAATAGTGTTTTACTGTAGCAAAGTCGTTTTTACAGTACATCTTATAATATATATATACATACATATAATTGTTCATGAATCGTCGAGAGTTGTCAAAGGTAACTGAATATATGAAACAGTTCTAAAATTTTGAGACTCAATCTAACAGACTTTGTTTAACGTGTCAAAATAATAAATCGTATAGAGAATTGGTTTAAATAAGTTGAAATTTTTCGGGTCATCACACTTTGATAAGTGTCTTGAAGTCTTTCAAAAGTGTATGAATACATATTAAAATACTGCATGTAAATACATTTTAACTGAGTCGTTAAATCATCGTTAGTCGTTACATGTAAATGTTGTTTTGAAACCTTTAGGTTAACGATCCTGTTAAGTGTTGTTAACCCATTGTTTATTATATCAAATGAGATGTTAAATTATTACATTATCATGATATTTTGATGTATTAATATATCTTAATATGATATATATACAATTAAATGTCGTTACAACGATAATCGTTACATATATGCCTCATTTCGAAATCCTTAAGTTAGTAGTCTTGTTTTTACATATGTAGTTCATTGTTAATATACTTAATGATATGTTTACTTATCATAATACCATGTTAACTATATATATATATATATATATATATATATATATATATATATATATATATATATATATATATATATATATCCATATATATGACATCATATAGTTTTTACAAGTTTTAACGTTCGTGAATCACCGGTCAACTTGGGTGGTCAATTGTCTATATAAAACCTATTTCAATTAATCAAGTCTTAAAAAGTTTGATTGCTTAACATGTTGGAAACACTTAATCATGTAAATAACAATTTCATTTAATATATATAAACATGGAAAAGTTCGGGTCACTACAGTACCTACCCGTTAAATAAATTTCGTCCCGAAATTTTAAGCAGTTGGAGGTGTTGACGTATCTTCTGGAAATAAGTGCGGGTACTTCTTCTTCATCTGATCTTCTCGTTCCCAGGTGAACTCGGGTCCTCTACGAGCATTCCATTGAACCTTAACAATTGGTATTTTTTTTGCTTAAGTCTTTTAACCTCACGATCCATTATTTCGACGGGTTCTTCGATGAATTGAAGTTTTTCGTTGATTTGGATTTCGTCTAACGGAATAGTGAGATCTTCTTTAGAAAAACAGTTCTTCAAATTTGAGACGTGGAAAGTGTTATGTACAGCCGTGAGTTGTTGTGGTAATTCAAGTCGGTAAGCAACTGGTCCGACACGATCAATAAACTTGAATGGTCCAATATACCTTGGATTTAATTTCTCCCGTTTACCAAATTGAACAACGCATTTCCAAGGTGCAAATTTTAGCATGACCATCTCTCCAATTTCAAATTCTATATCTTTTCTTTTAATGTCAGCGTAGCTCTTTTGTCGACTTTGGGCGGTTTTCAACCGTTGTTGAATTTGGATGATCTTCTCGGTAGTTTCTTGTATTATCTCCGGACTCGTAATCTGTCTATCCCCCACTTCACTCCAAAAAATCGGAGACCTGTACTTTCTACCATAAAGTGCTTCAAACGGCGCCATCTCAATGCTTGAATGGTAGCTGTTGTTGTAGGAAAATTCTGCTAACGGAAGGTGTCGATCCCAACTATTTCTGAAATCAATAACACATGCTCGTATCATGTCTTCAAGCGTTTGTATTGTCCTTTCGCTCTGCCCATCAGTTTGTGGATGACAGGCGGTACTCATGTCTAGACAAGTTCCTAATACTTGCTGTAATGTCTGCCAGAATCTTTAAATAAATCTGCCATCCCTATCAGAGATAATAGAGATTGGTATTCCTTGTCTGGAGACGACTTCCTTCAAATACAATCGTGCTAACTTCTCCATCTTGTCATCTTCTCTTATTGGCAGGAAGTGTGCTGATTTGGTGAGACGATCAACTATTACCCAAATAGTATCAAAACCACTTTAATTCCTTGACAATTTAGTGATGAAATCCATGGTAATGTTTTCCCATTTCCATTCCGGAATTTCGGGTTGTTGAAGTAGACCTGATGGTTTCTGATGCTCAGCTTTGACCTTAGAACACGTCAAACATTCTCCTACATATTTAGCAACATCGGCTTTCATACCTGGCCACCAAAAATGTTTCTTAAGATCCTTGTACATCTTTCCCGTTCCAGGATGTATTGAGTATCTGGTTTTATGAGGTTCTCTAAGTATCATTTCTGTCATATCTCCAAATTTTGGTACCCAAATTCTTTCAGCCCTATACCGGGTTCCGTCTTCCCGAATATTAAGATGCTTCTCCGATCCTTTGGGTATTTCATCCCTTAAATTTCCCTCTTTTAAAACTCCCTGTTGCGCCTCCTTTATTTGAGTAGTAAGGTTAGTGTGAATCATTATATTCATAGCTTTAACTCGAACAGGTTCTCTGTCCTTTCTGCTCAAGGCGTCGGCTACCACATTTGCCTTCCCCGGGTGGTAATGAATCTCAAAGTCGTAATCATTCAACAATTCAATCCATCTGCGCTGCCTCATGTTCAGTTGTTTCTGATTAAATATGTGTTGAAAACTTTTGTGGCCGGTATATATAATACTTTTGACCCCATATAAATAGTGCCTTCAAGTCTTTAATGCAAAAACAACCACGCCTAATTCCAAATCATGCGTCGTATAATTCTGCTCGTGAATCTTCAATTGTCTAGGCGCATAAGCAATTACTTTCGTTCGTTGCATTAATACACAACCGAGACCTTGTTTTGAGGCGTCACAATATATCACAAAATCATCGTTCCCTTCAGGTAATGACAATATAGGTGCCGTAGTTAACTTTTTCTTTAACAATTGAAACGCTTTTTATTGTTCATCTTTCCATTCAAATTTCTTCCCTTTATGCGTTAATGCAGTCAAGGGTCTTGCTATTCTGGAAAAGTCTTGGATGAACCTTCTATAGTAACCAGCCAGTCCTAAAAATTGGCGTATCTGCTTCGGAGTTTTCGGGGTTTCTCACTTTTCAACGGTTTTAATCTTTGCTGGATCCACCTGAATACCTTCTTTGTTCACTATGTGACCGAGAAATTGAACTTCTTCCAACCAAAATGCACACTTTAAAAACTTAGCGTACAGTTTTTCCTTCCTTAACAACTCTAGAACTTTTCTCAAATGTTCTTAATGCACTTGGTCATTCTTTGAGTAAATAAGTATGTCATCGATGAAAACAATGACAAACTTGTCAAGGTATGGTCCACACACTCGGTTCATGAGGTCCATGAACAAATCTGGTGCGTTGGTCAACCCAAACAGCATAACCATAAACTCGTAATGACCGTAACGCGTCCTAAAAGCAGTCTTTGGAATATCATCCTCCTTCACCCGCGTTTGATGATACCCAGAACGTAAATCAATCTTCGAATAAACTGACTAGCCTTGTAGTTGATCAAATAAGTCGTCGATTCTCGGTAGTGGGTAGCGGTTCTTGATGGTAAGTTTGTTCAACTCTCGGTAGTCAATACACAACCTAAATGTACCATCTTTCTTCTTGATAAACAAAACAGGAGCTCCCCATGGTGATGCACTTGGTTGAATGAAACCACGCTCTAAAAGTTCCTGTAACTAACTTTGTAATTCTTTCATTTCGCTGGGTGCGAGTCTGTATGGAGCACGAGCTATTGGTGCAGCTCCTGGTACAAGGTCTATTTGAAATTCAACGGATCGATGTGGGGGTAATCCTAGTAATTCTTTCGGAAATACATCAGGAAATTCTTTTGTGACGGGAACATCACTGATGTTATTTTCTTCAGGTTTAACTTCCTCGATGTGTGCTAGAATGACGTAACAACCTTTTCTTATTAGTTTTTGCGCCTTCAAACTACTAATAAGATTTAATTTTGCGTTGTTCTTTTCTCCGTACACCATTAAAGGTTTTCCTTTTTCACGCATAATGCGAATCACATTTTTGTAACAAACGACCTCTGCTCTCACCTTTTTCAACCACTTCATGCCAATTATTACATCGAAACTCCCTAACTCGACTGGTATTAAATCAATTTTAAATGTTTCATCCCCCAGTTTAATTTCTCTCTCCCGACATATATTATCTGCTGAAATTAATTTACCGTTTGCTAATTCGAGTAAAAATTTACTATCCAAAGGCGTCAATGGGCAACTTAATTTAGCACAAAATTCTCTACTCATATAGCTTCTATCTGCACTCGAATCAAATAAAACATAAGAAGATGTATAGTCAATAAGAAACGTACCCATAACAAGCTCCGGGTCTTCCTGCACTTCTGCCGCATTAATATTGAAAACTCTTCCGCGGCCTTGCCCATTAGTATTCCCTTGGTTTGGGCAATTTCTAATAATGTGGTCCGGTTTTCCACATTTATAACAAACTACATCGGCATTATTTGTTCCGACCTTATTTGTTTCTTTATTTTTGTTGTTCTTTGGTCCGTAAATCTCACATTTTGCCGCGCCATGACCACTACTCTTACACTTGGTGCAAACTGTTGTGCAAAACACATTCGGATGGTACTCTGCACACCTGAAGCATGGTTGTTTCTGTTGTTTATTATTATTGAGGTTATTGTTGGGATTGTTATTGTTGTTGAAACGGTTGTTGTAGTTGTTGTTGTTGGGACGTTTGTTGTAGTTATTGTTAGGATTGCGGTTATTGTTGCGATTGTTGTTGCGGTTGTGGTTGTAATTGTTATTGTTGTTGTACTGGTGACTCTTGGCACCGTTTTCCTCCCACTTCCTCTTGAGTTGTTTCGTGTTGGCTTCTTCGGCCGCCTGTTCTTTAATTCTCCCCTCAATCTGATTTATGAGTTTATGAGCCATTCGACTTGCCTTCTGTATGGAAGCGGGCTCGTGTGAACTCACATCTTCTTGAATCCTTACTGGTAACCCTTTTACTGTAGTGACCCGAACTTTTCCATGTTATATATATATATATATATATATATATATATATATATATATATATATATATATATATATATATATATATAAAATGAAATTGTTATTTACATAATTAAGTATTTCCAACATGTTAAGCAATCAAACTTGTTAAGACTTGATTAATTGAAATAGGTTTCATATAGACAATTGACCACCCAAGTTGACCGGTGATTCACGAACGTTAAAACTTGTAAAAACTATATGATGACATATATATGGATATATATATAGTTAACATGATATTATGATAAGTAAACATATCATTAAGTATATTAACAATGAACTACATATGTGAAAACAAGACTACTAACTTAATGATTTTGAAACGAGACATATATGTAACGATTATCGTTGTAAAGACATTTAATGTATATATATCATATTAAGAGATATTCATACATCATAATATCATGATAATATAATAATTTAAAATCTCATTTGATATTACAAACATTGGGTTAACAACATTTAACAAGATCATTAACCTAAAGGTTTCAAAACAACACTTACATGTAACGACTAACGATGACTTAACGACTCAGTTAAAATGTATATACATGTAGTGTTTTAATATGTATTCATACACTTTTGAAAGACTTCAAGACACTTATCAAAATACTTCTACTTAACAAAAATGCTTACAATTACATCCTCATTCAGTTTCATCAACAATTCTACTCGTATGCACCCGTATTCGTACTCATACAATACACAGCTTTTAGATGTATATACTATTGGTATATACACTCCAATGATCAGCTTTTAGTAGCCCATGTGAGTCACCTAACACATGTGGGAACTATCATTTGGCAACTAGCATGAAATATCTCATAAAATTACAAAAATATGAGTAATCATTCATGACTTATTTACATGAAAACAAAATTACATATCCTTTATATCTAATCCATACACCAACGACCAAAAATACCTACAAACACTTTCATTATTCAATTTTATTCATCTAATTGATCTCTCTCAAGTTCTATCTTCAAGTTCTAAGTGTTCTTCATAAATTCTACAAGTTCTAGTTTCATAAAATCAAGAATACTTTCAAGTTTGCTAGCTTACTTTCAATCTTGTAGAGTGATCATCCAAACTCAAGAAATCTTTCTTATTTACAGTAAGTTATCTTTCTAATACAAGGTAATACTCATATTCAAACTTTGATTCAATTTCTATAACTATAACAATCTTATTTCGAGTGGAAATCTTACTTGAACTTGTTTTCGTGTCATGATTCTACTTCAAGAACTTTCAAGCCATCCAAGATCCTTTGAAGCTAGATCCATTTGTCACTTTTCCAGTAGGTTTATCCACAAAACTTGAGGTAGTAATGATGTTCATAACATCATTCGATTCATACATATAAAGCTATCTTATTCGAAGGTTTAAACTTGAAATCACTCGAACATAGTTTAGTTAATTCTAAACCTGTTCGCAAACAAAAGTTAATCCTTCTAACTTGACTTTTAAAATCAACTAAACACATGTTCTATATCTATATGATATGCTAACTTAATGATTTAAAACCTGGAAACACGAAAAATACCGTAAAACTGGACATACGCCGTCGTAGTAACACCGCAGGCTGTTTTGGGTTTGATAATTAAAAACTATGATAAACTTTGATTTAAAATTTGTTCTTCTGGGAAAATGATTTTTCTTATGAACATGAAACTATATCCAAAAATCATGGTTAAACTCAAAGTGAAAGTATGTTTTTCAAAATGGTCATCAAGACGTCGTTCTTTCGACTGAAATGACCACCTCTTACAAAAATGACTTGTAACTTATATTTTCGACTATAATCCTATACTTTTTCTGTTTAGATTCATAAAATAGAGTTCAATATGAAACTATAGCAATTTGATTCACTCAAAACGGATTTAAAATGAAGAAGTTATGGGTAAAACAAGATTGGATATTTTTTTATTTTTGTAGCTACGGGAAATATTAACAATTCTATACAAATCATATCCTAGCTAACTTATATTGTATTATACATGTATTCTAATATATTATGTAATCTTGGGATACCAAAGACACGTATGCAAATGTTTTGACATATCATATCGACCCATGTATATATATTATTTGGAACAACCATAGACACTCTATATGCAGTAATGTTAGAGTTAGCTATACAGGGTTGAGGTTGATTCCAAAAATATATATACTTTGAGTTGTGATCTAGCCTGAGACGTGTATACACTGGGTCGTGGATTGATTCAAGATAATATATATCGATTTATTTCTGTACATCTAACTGTGGACAACTAGTTGTAGGTTACTAACGAGGACAGCTGACTTAATAAACTTAAAACATCAAAATGTATTAAAAGTGTTGTAAATATATTTTGAACATACTTTGATATATATGTACATATTTGTTATATGTTCGTGAATCGATCAGTGGCCAAGTCTTACTTCCCGACGAAGTAAAAATCTGTGAATGTGAGTTATAGTCCCACTTTTAAAATCTAATATTTTGGGATGAGAATACATGCAGTTTTATAAATATTTTACGAAATAGACACAAGTAATTGAAACTACATTATATGGGTGAATGATCGAAGCCGAATATGCCCCTTTTGCTTGGTAGCCTAAGAATTAGTAAACCGATCTACTAATTGACGCGAATCCTAAAGATAGATCTATTGGGCCTAACGAACCCCATTCAAAGTACCGGATGCTTTAGTACTTCGAATTCGTTTTTATCATGTTCGAAGGATTTCCCGGAATGATAGGGTATATTCTTATATGCATCTTGTTAATGTCGGTTACCAGGTGTTCACCATATGAATGAATTTTATCTCTATATATGGGATGTATATTGAAATATGAAATCTTGTGGTCTATTATTATGATTTGATAATATATAGGTTAAACCTATAACTCACCAACATTTTTGTTGACGTTTTAAGCATGTTTATTCTCAGGTGATTATTAAGAGCTTCCGCCGTTGCATACTAAAATAAGGACAAGATTTGGAGTCCATGATTGTATGATATTATGTAAAAATTGCATTCAAGAAACTTATTTTTGATGTAATATATTCTTATTGTAAACCATTATGTAATGGTCGTGTGTAAACGGTATATTTTAGATTATCATTATTTGATAATCTACGTAATGCTTTTTAAATCTTTATCGATAAAATAAAGGTTATGGTTGTTTTAAAAATGAATGCAGTCTTTGAAAAACGTCTCATATAGAGGTCAAAACCTCGTGACGAAATCAATTAATATGGAAAGTTTATAATCAATATGAACGGGACATTTCAGTTGGTATCAGAGCTGGTATAACGCCGTCCATGTATGGCGGGTTAGTCGTAAAGGAGGTTCTCACAGTGTTACCTGTGATGAAGCATTGGCTCTTACTCCTTGCGATCCCTTATGAGGGTTGGCAGTAGCCGAGAGGCAGGCCCTAAAATCAGTATCTGAGGTACACTCAGTGGTCACCAGGCGGTTAGCTGGGAAGGCACTGGGTGAGACGGTTGTCCCCACCGTAATTTCAGTTGGTATCAGAGCGTTGGTCTTAGAGAACCAGAAAATTTGCATTAGTGTGTCTTATCGAGTTTGTTAGGATGCATTAATGAGTCTGGACTTCGACCGTATTTTCTTTAAAAATGATTGCTTAACATTTTTGTTGGAAACTATATATTATTAACATGTAAATATTATGTGATATATTAATCTCTTAACATATTTGATATTGTGTGATATATGTCTACCTTTAGCACAAATCCCATTGACTCACCTAATAATAACGAAGAGTCGAATATATATTGGCAAGATTCACAAGTTCCCGAAGAACCGGAAGAAGAGGAAACGGAACCGGAAGAAGAGGAACTGGAAGAAGAGGAACCAGAAGAAGAGGAACCGGAAGAAGAAGAAGAGGTTCCAGAGGGGGGAATAGTAGGAACCACAGAAAACCGGTCAAATAAAAGAAAATCCTCAACCAATGGACCAAAGTTAATAATGGTCAATGGTGTCTCCGCTAAGGAAGCAAAATATAGGGAAAATTACCAATTTTTCGATGAATCGGATCCTGATGAGGATTCTGATGATGTTATAGAAATTACCCCGACCCAATTTAATGAGGCAAAAGAAAATAATAAGGGAAAAGGCATCAAAATAGAGAAATCTGATTCCGACCCCGATGAACTTTATATGTACCATCAACACCCGTATTTTCAATATCGTGACAATAACCCGGGAACCTCTAAACCACCAGGTTTTTCTAAACCAATGTGGAAAATGACGACTCGTATTAGAGGAACATCATATATCCCTAGAAGAAGATTAGGAAAAAGAACCAAGTCCGAAGAAGAAGAAACCAGTGATTCAGATTAAAGGGGTGTGAGCATGTTGTGTAATAAATGTATTGTAGTGTGCTTATACTTTTATGTTCTATGTAAAAATTGCTTGTATTGTTTGTTATTACGAATCTAATCCTTGTCTATTTTATAGTATAAAAACAAAATGGACGTTAAGGGTAGACAACCGAATATTTTAGAAGACCTACCAGAGGATATGATTGAGGAAATCTTGTCTAGAGTCGGTCAGAATTCATCAGCACATTTAGTTATGGCGAAATTAACTTGTCAAACATTTGAAACACTTTCCAGAAATGCCTTAGTTTATAAAAGGCTTTCCTTTGATATGTGGGGTATATCACATTGGGGAAACCGTAAGTTACGCCGTGTTTTCTTTAAAGCATTAAATGCGGGGAACCCAAATGTAATTTTACGCTACGGGTTAAGAACCTATTTTGACTCAACATATCCCAATATAGAACTTCGTGAATTAGAAAGAGCTTCTAACATGCAACATAAAGAAGTATGTTATGCTTACGGGTTAGTGATGTTCGCTTCTTACCAAAGTGAGAAAAAGAATATCGGATTGCAACTTTTAAATAAAACCTTCCCACAAGTGACAGATTCAGTAGTTGGGGTGAGAAACAAGGTTTTTAGATTATTACGGGGCTGTTGGACATTACGAAACCCTCGTCCTTTTGACGACGTTACAACATGCTGCCTAGCCAATGGTCATAACGGTTATTTTCCACAAGACCAAGGATGGGAAGTCGTCTTAGTAAAACCAGAATGCATGACTTGTTTCTGGACTTATGAATTACGTGTCTTTATTTCCTTTGCTGAACAACTTGCGTATTAACTAGATTTATCTTCAAAACTGTCCTGTATCATAGTGTACTATATTTCATGTTATATGTAATATAGCGAAGTTGTAAGTTTGAAGAATATTTGTATGTGATATATTATTATAATCAGTTTTTCATATGAAATTGTAGTAGTTGAATTGTATTTTAGCTAATAAGTATGAACTTAACGGGTAGGTAGTACCCGAATTTAAACTTATAAAACGCTAATATGAAGAAAAATCCTTTATAAATGAGTTCATATTATGCTACGAAATACTATTGACTACTCTTAATATTCTATATGATTAACTCGATTCAGTTGTCTATTTTGAAGGAAATGGCACCGACTACTCGACACACCATGAATATGAACGAAGAGGAATTTCGTACCTTTCTTGCTGCAAACATAGCCGCAGTACAGGCTGCGCTACATACCAACAATAACGCTGAATCTAGTAATGCAGCTAACGGTGCAAGAAATCGTGTAGGATGTACCTACAAAGAATTCACTGCCTGCAAACCTTTGGAATTTGATGGAACCGAAGGACCAATTGGATTGAAACGGTGGACCGAGAAAGTCGAATCGGTGTTTGCCATAAGTAAGTGTACTGAAGAGGATAAAGTTAAGTACGCTACGCATACCTTCACAGGTACTGCGTTAACGTGGTGGAACACCTATCTTGAACAGGTAGGACAAAATGCTGCTTACGCACTACCGTGGTCGGCATTCAAGCAATTGATGAACGAGCAGTACCGTCCTAGAAACGAAGTCAATAAACTCAAGGCAGAACTTAGAGAGTTACGAACACAAGGGTTCAACGTTACCACATATGAACGACGATTCACAGAGTTGTGCCTATTGTGCCCGGGAGCATTCTAAGATGAAGAAGAGAAGATCGACGCGTTTGTAAAAGGGTTACCAGTAAAGATTCAAGAAGATGTAAGTTCACACGAGCCCGCTTTTATACAGAAGGCAAGTCGAATGGCTCATAAACTCATAAATCAGATTGAGGGAAGAATTAAAGAGCAGACGGCCGAAGAAGCCAACACGAAACAACTCAAGAGGAAGTGGGAGGAAAACGGTGACAAGAGTCACCAGTACAACAACAATAACAATTACAACCACAATCGCAACAACTATCCCAACAACCGCAACAACAATCGCAACAATAATCGCAATCCTAACAATAACTACAACAAACATCCCAACAATAACAACAACTACAACAACCGTTTCAACAACAATAACAATCCCAACAACAACCTCAATAACAACAACGGCAATAAAAACCAAAAACAGCCATGTCATAGGTGTGAAGAAAATCACCAGGGGTTTTGCACGACATTTTGCAACAGGTGTAAAAGAAATGGTCATAGCGTGACAAAGTGTGAGGTCTACGGACCAAAGTTTAACAGAACTAAGGGAGCAAATAATGCCGGAACAAGTAATGCCGAAACGAATAGTGTCGGAGCAAGTAATACCAACGCTGTTTGTTATAAATGTAGAAAACCAGGCCACATTATTAGAAATTGCCCGAATCAGGGGAATACTAATGGGCAGGGCCGTGGAAGAGTTTTCAATATTAATGCGGCAGAAGCACAGGAAGACCCGGAGCTTGTTACGGGTACGTTTCTTATTGACGATAAATCTGCTTATGTTTTATTTGATTCGGGTGCGGATAGAAGCTATATGAGTAGAGAATTTTGTGCTAAATTAAATTGACCATTGACGCCTTTGGATAGTAAATTTTTACTCGAATTAGCAAATGGTAAATTAATTTCAGCAGATAATATATGTCGGAATCGAGAAATTAAACTGGTTAGCGAAACATTTAAGATTGACTTGATACCAGTAGAGTTAGGGAGTTTTGATGTGATAATCGGTATGGACTGGTTGAAAGAAGTGAAAGCAGAGATCGTTTGTTACAAAAATGCAATTCGTATTATACGAGAAAAAGGAAAACCCTTAATGGTGTACGGAGAAAAGAGCAACGCAAAGTTAAATCTTATTAGTAACCTGAAGGCACAAAAACTAATAAGAAAAGGTTGCTATACTGTGCTAGCACACGTCGAGAAAGTCAATTCCGAAGAAAAGAACATCAATGATATTCCCGTCGCAAAAGAATTTCCCGATGTATTTCCGAAAGAATTACCGGGACTACCTCCACACCGATCCGTTGAATTTAAAATAGACCTTGTACCGGGAGCTGCACCAATAGCTCGTGCTCCATACAGACTCGCACCTAGCGAAATGAAGGAACTTCAAAACCAATTACAAGAACTTTTAGAGCGTGGTTTCATTCGACCAAGCACATCACCGTGGGGAGCTCCTGTTTTGTTTGTCAAGAAGAAAGATGGTACATTCAGGTTGTGTATCGACTACCGAGAGTTGAACAAACTTACCATCAAGAACCGCTACCCACTACCGAGAATCGACGACTTATTTGATCAACTACAAGGCTCGTATGTTTATTCAAAGATCGATTTACGTTCTGGATATCATTAAATGCGGGTGAAGGAGGATGATATTCCAAAGACTGATTTTAGGATGCGTTACGGTCATTACGAGTTTATGGTTATGCCATTTAGATTGACTAACGCACCAGCTGTGTTCATGGACCTGATGAATCGAGTGTGTAGGCCATATCTTGACAAGTTTGTCATTGTTTTCATCGATGACATACTTATTTACTCGAAGAATGATCAAGAGCACGAAGAACACTTGAGAAAAGTGCTAGAGTTGTTAAGGAAAGAAAAACTGTACGCTAAGTTTTCAAAGTGTGCATTTTGGTTGGAAGAAGTTCAATTCCTCGGTTACATAGTGAACAACGAAGGTATTCAGGTGGATCCAGCAATGATTGAAACCGTTGAAAAGTGGGAAACCCCAAAAACTCCGAAACACATACGCAAGTTTTTAGGACTAGCTGGTTACTACAGAAGGTTCATCCAAGACTTTTATCCAGAATAGCAAAACCCTTGACTGCATTAACGCATAAAGGGAAGAAATTTGAATGGAAGGATGAACAAGAGAAAGCGTTCCAGTTATTGAAGAAAAAGTTAACTACGGCACCTATATTGTCATTACCTGAAGGGAATGATAATTTTGTGATATATTGTGACACCTCAAAGCAAGGTCTTGGTTGTGTATTAATGCAACGAACGAAAGTAATTGCTTATGCATCTAGACAATTGAAGATTCACGAACAAAATTATATGACGCATGATTTGGAATTAGGCGCGGTTGTTTTTGCATTAAAGACTTGGAGGCACTACTTATATGGGGTCAAAAGTATTATATATACCGACCACAAAAGTCTTCAACACATATTTAATCAGAAACAACTGAATATGAGGCAGCGTAGGTGGATTGAATTGTTGAATGATTACGACTTTGAGATTCGTTATCACCCGGAGAAGGCAAATGTGGTAGCCGACGCCTTGAGCAGGAAGGACAGAGAACCCATTCGAGTAAAATCTATGAATATAATGATTCACAATAACCTTACTACTCAAATAAAGGAGGCGCAACAAGGAGTTTTAAAAGAGGGAAATTTAAAGGATGAAATACCCAAAGGATCGGAGAAGCATCTTAATATTTGGGAAGACGGAACCCGGTATATGGCTGAAAGGATTTGGGTACCAAAATTTGGAGATGTGAGAGAAATGGTACTTAGAGAAGCTCATAAAACCAGATACTCAATACATCCTGGAACGGGGAAGATGTACAAAGATCTCAAGAAACATTTTTGGTGGCCGGGTATGAAAGCCGATGTTGCTAAATACATAGGAGAATGTTTGACGTGTTCTAAGGTCAAAGCTGAGCATCAGAAACCCTCAGGTCTACTTCAACAACCTGAAATCCCAGAATGGAAATGGGAAAACATTACCATGGATTTCATCACCAAATTGCCAAGGACTGCAAGTGGTTTTGATACTATTTGGGTAATAGTTGATAGTCTCACCAAATCAGCACACTTCCTGCCAATAAGAGAAGATGACAAGATGGAGAAGTTAGCACGACTGTATTTGAAGGAAGTCGTCTCCAAACATGGAATACCAATCTCTATTATCTCTGATAGGGATGGCACATTTATTTCAAGATTCTGGCAGACATTACAGCAAGCATTAGGAACTCGTCTAGACATGAGTACTGCCTATCATCTACAAACTGATGGGCAGAGCGAAAGGACGATACAAACGTTTGAAGACACGCTACGAACATGTGTTATTGATTTCGGAAATAGTTGGGATCGACATCTACCGTTAGCAGAATTTTCCTACAACAACAGCTACCATTCAAACATTGAGATGGCGCCGTTTGAAGCACTTTATGGTAGAAAGTGCAGGTCTCCGATTTGTTGGAGTGAAGTGGGGGATAGACAGATTACGGGTCCGGAGATAATACAAGAAACTACCGAGAAGATCATCCAAATTCAACAACGGTTGAAAACCGCCCAAAGTCGACAAAAGAGCTACGCTGACATTAAAAGAAAAGATATAGAATTTGAAATTGGAGAGATGGTCACGCTTAAAGTTGCACCTTGGAAAGGCGTTATTCGATTTGGTAAATGAGGGAAATTAAATTCAAGGTATATTGGACCATTCAAGATTATTGATCGTGTCGGACCAGTAACTTACCGACTTGAGTTACCTCAAAACCTCGCGGCTGTACATTACACTTTCCACGTCTCGAATTTGAAGAAATGTTTTGCTAAAGAAGATCTCACTATTCCGTTAGATGAAATCCAAATCAATGAAAAACTTCAATTCATCGAAGAACTCGTCGAAATAATGGATCGTGAGGTTAAAAGACTTAAGCAAAACAAGATACCAATTATTAAGGTTCGATGGAATGCTCGTAGAGGACCCGAGTTCACCTGGGAATGAGAAGATCAGATGAAGAAGAAATACCCGCATTTATTTCTAGAAGATACATCAACACCTCCAACTGCTTAAAATTTCGGGACGAAATTTATTTAACGGGTAGGTACTGTAGTGGCCCGAACTTTTCCATGTTTATATATATATATATTAAATGAAATTTTTATTTACATGATTAAGTGTTTCCAACATGTTAAGCAATCAAACTTGTTAAGACTTGATTAATTGAAATAGGTTTCATATAGACAATTGACCACCTAAGTTGACCGGTGATTCACGAACGTTAAAACTTGTAAAAACTATATGATGACATATATATGGATATATATATATATATAGTTAATATGATATTATGATAAGTAAACATATCATTAAGTAGATTAACAATGAACTACATATGTGAAAACAAGACTACTAACTTAATGATTTTGAAACGAGACATATATGTAACGATTATCGTTGTAACGACATTTAATGTATATATCATATTAAGAGATATTCATACATCATAATATCATGATAATATAATAATTTAAAATCTCATTTGATATTATAAACATTGGGTTAACAACATTTAACAAGATCGTTAACCTAAAGGTTTCAAAACAACACTTACATGTAACGACTAACGATGACTTAACGACTCAGTTAAAATGTATATACATGTAGTGTTTTAATATGTATTCATACACTTTTGAAATACTTCAATACACTTATCAAAACACTTCTACTTAACAAAAATGCTTACAATTACATCCTCGTTCAGTTTCATCAACAATTCTACTCGTATGCACCCGTATTCGTACTCGTACAATACACAGCTTTTAGATGTATATACTATTGGTATATACACTCCAATGATCAGCTCTTAGCAGCCCATGTAAGTCACCTAACACATGTGAGAACCATCATTTGGCAACTAGCATGAAATATCTTATAAAATTACAAAAATATGAGTAATCATTCATGACTTATTTACATGAAAACAAAATTACATATTCTTTATATCTAATCCATACACCAACGAACAAAAACACCTACAAACACTTTTATTCTTCAATTTTCTTCATCTAATTGATCTCTCTCAAGTTCTATCTTCAAGTTCTAAGTGTTCTTCATAAATTCTACAAGTTCTAGTTTCATAAAATCAAGAATACTTCCAAGTTTGCTAGCTTACTTCCAATCTTGTAGAGTGATCATCCAACCTCAAGAAATCTTTCTTATTTACAGTAAGATATCTTTCTAATATAAGGTAATACTCATATTCAAACTTTGATTCAATTTCTATAACTATAACAATCTTATTTCGAGTGGAAATCTTACTTGAACTTGTTTTCGTGTCATGATTCTACTTCAAGAACTTTCAAGCCATCCAAGATCCTTTGAAGCTAGATCCATTTGTCTCTTTTCCAGTAGGTTTATCCACAAAACTTGAGGGAGTAATGATGTTCATAACATCATTCGATTCATACATATAAAGCTATCTTATTCGAAGGTTTAAACTTGAAATCACTAGAACATAGTTTAGTTAATTCTAAACTTGTTCGCAAACAAAAGTTAATCCTTCTAACTTGAGTTTTAAAATCAACTAAACAAATGTTATATATCTATATGATATGCTAACTTAATGTTTTAAAACCTGGAAACACGAAAAACACCGTAAAACTGGACATACGCCGTCGTAGTAACACCGCGGGCTGTTTTGGGTTTGATAATTAAAAACTATGATAAACTTTGATTTAAAAGTTGTTCTTATGGGAAAATAATTTTTCTTATGAACATGAAACTATATCCAAAAATCATGGTTAAACTCAAAGTGGAAGTATGTTTTTCAAAATGGTCATCAAGACGTCGTTCTTTCGACTGAAATGACTACCTCTTACAAAAACGACTTGTAACTTATATTTCCGACTATAAACCTATAATTTTTCTGTTTTGATTCATAAAATAGAGTTCAATATGAAACCATAGCAATTTGATTCACTCAAAACGGATTTAAAATGAAGAAGTTATGGGTAAAACAAGATTGGATATTTTTTTATTTTTGTAGCTACGGGAAATATTAACAATTCTATACAAATCATATCCTAGCTAAATTATATTGTATTATACATGTATTCTAATATATTATGTAATCTTGGGATACCATAGACACGTATGCAAATGTTTTGACATATCATATCGACCCATGTATATATATATTATTTGGAACAACCATAGACACTCTATATGCAGTAATGTTGGAGTTAGCTATGCAGGGTTGAGGTTGATTCCAAAAATATATATACTTTGAGTTGTGATCTAGCCTGACACGTGTATACACTAGGTCGTGGATTGATTCAAGATAATATATATCGATTTATTTCTGTACATCTAAATGTGGACAACTAGTTGTAGGTTACTAACGAGGACAGCTGACTTAATAAACTTAAAACATCAAAATGTATTAAAAGTGTTGTAAATATATTTTGAACATACTTTGATATATATGTACATATTTGTTATAGGTTCGTGAATTGACCAGTGGCCAAGTCTTACTTCCCGACGAAGTAAAAATCTGTGAAAGTGAGTTATAGTCCCACTTTTAAAATCTAATATTTTGGGATGAGAATACATGCAGTTTTATAAATGTTTTATGAAATAGACGCAAGTAATTGAAACTACATTATATGGGTGAATGATCGAAGCCGAATATGCCCCTTTTGCTTGGTAGCCTAAGAATTAGTAAACCGATCTACTAATTGACGCGAATCCTAAAGATAGATCTATTGGGCCTAACGAACCCCATCCAAAGTACCGGATGCTTTAGTACTTCGAATTCGTTTTTATCATGTCCGAAGGATTTCCCTGAATGATAGGGAATATTCTTATATGCATCTTGTTAATGTCAGTTACCAGGTGTTCACCATATGAATGAATTTTATCTCTATGTATGGGATGTATATTGAAATATGAAATCTTGTGGTCTATTATTATGATTTGATAATATATAGGTCAAACCTATAACTCACCAACATTTTTGTTGACGTTTTAAGCATGTTTATTCTCAGGTGATTATTAAGAGCTTCCGCTGTTGCATACTAAAATAAGGACAAGATTTGGAGTCCATGCTTGTATGATATTATGTAAAAACTGCATTCAAGAAACTTATTTTTGATGTAATATATTCTTATTGTAAACCATTATGTAATGGTTGTGTGTAAACGGTATATTTTAGATTATCATTATTTGATAATCTACGTAATGCTTTTTAAATCTTTATCGATAAAATAAAGGTTATGGTTGTTTTAAAAATGAATGCAGTCTTTGAAAAACGTCTCATATAGAGGTCAAAACCTCGCGACGAAATCAATTAATATGGAATGTTTATAATCAATATGAACGGGACATTTCATTTACAAACGCGTCGATCTTCTCTTTGTCAAACATTCGAACGCTCCCGGACACAATAGGCACAACTCTGTGAATCGCCGTTCATATGTGATAATGTTGAATCCTTGTGTTCGTAACTCTCTAAGTTCTACCTTGAGCTTATTAACTTCGTTTCTAGGACGGTACTGCTCGTTCATAAATTGCTTGAATGCCGACCACGGTAGTGCGTAAGCATCATTTTGTCCTACCTGTTCAAGATAGGTGTTCCACCACGTTAACGCAGTACCTGTGAAGGTATGCGTAGCATACTTAACCTTGTCCTCTTCAGTATACTTACTTATGACAAACACCGATTCGACTTTCTTGGTCCACCGTTTCAATTCAATTGGTCCTTCAGTTCCATCAAATTCTAAAGGTTTGCAGGCAGTGAATTTTTTGTAGGAGCATCCTACACGATTTCTTGTGGAATTAGTTCTACTGCTAGATCCAGAGTTATTGTTATTTTGCATTGCATCCTGTACTGCGGCTATGTTTTCCGTAAGGAAAACACGGAAGTCTTTCTCGCTCATGTTCAAATTCTGACGAGTCGCCGGTGCCATTTCATTCAAAAAAAGCCCAAAAGAATTGAGTTAATCATATAGAATTTAAGAGTAGTCAATAGTATTTCGTAGCATAATATGAACTTATTTATAAAAGCTTTTTCTTCATATTAGCATTTTATAGTTTTAATTCAGGTAGTACCTACCCGTTAAGTTCATAATTAGTAGCTATTATACAATTCAACTACTACGATTCTATATGAAAAACTTATTACAATAATATTTCGCGTTCAAACTTTTGTACAATATTTTACAAACATACAATACCACTATTATATATAGGATGAAATATAGCACATAATAACTTGCTACATGGCAGCTATAAAGGTAATTCTAATTAATACGCAAGTTGTTTCGCAAAGGCAATAAAGACACGTAATTCATAAGTCCATAGTCATGCATTCTGGTTTTACTAAGATGACTTCCCATCCTTGGTCTTGCGGAATGTAACCGTTATGACCATTGGCTAGGCAGCATGTTGTAACGTCGTCAAAAGGACGAGGGTTTCGTAATGTCCAACAGCCTCGCAATAATCTAAAAACCTTGTTTCTCACCCCAACTACTGAATCCGTCACTTGTGGAAAGGTTTTATTTAAAAGTTGTAACCCGATATTCTTTTTCTCACTTTGGTAAGAAGCGAACATCACTAACCCGTGAGTATAACATGCTTCTTTATGTTGCATGTTAGAAGCTCTTTCTAACTCACGAAATCTTATGTTGGGATATGTTGAGTCAAAATAGGTTCTTAACTCGTAGCGTAAAATTGCATTTGGGTTCCCCGCATTTAACGCTTTAAAGAAAACACGGCGTAACTTATAGTCTCCCCAATGTGAAATACCCAACCTATCAAAGGAAAACCTTTTATAGACTAAGGCATTTCTGGAAAGTCTTTCAAATGTTTAACAAGTTAATTTCGCCATAACTAAATGTGCTAATGAATTCCGACCGACTCTAGACAAGATTTCCTCAATCATATCCTCTGGTAGGTCTTCTAAAATATTCGGTTGTCTACCCTTAACGTCCATTTTGTTTTTATACTGTAAAATAGACACGGATTAGATTCGTAAAAGATAATTAACAAACAATACAAGCAATTTTACATTTATCAAAAAAAATACAAGCACACTATATTACATATATTACACAACATGATTACAACTCTTTAATCCGACTCACTCGTTTCTTCTTCTTCGGACTTGGTCCGTTTTGCTAATTTCCTAGGGATATATGATGCTCCCCTAATACGAGCTGTTGTTTTCCACAATGGTTTTGAAAAACCTGGTGGTTTAGAGGTTCCCGGGTTATTGTTACATTTTAGGAAATACGGACGTTGCCGATACATATAGTTCATCGGGGTTGGAATCAGGTTTCTCTATTTTTATACCTTTTCCCTTATTATTTTATTTTGCTATATTAAATTGGTTCGAGGTAATTTCTATAACATCATCAGAATCCTCATCGGGATTCCATTCATCGAAAAATTGGTAATCTTCCCAATATTTTGCTTCCTCGGTGGAAACACCATTGACCATTTTTAACTTTGGTCCGTTGGTTGATGATTTTCTTTTATTTAATCGATTTACTATATGTATCAATATTTCTTCCTCCGGAACCTCTTCTTCTTCCGGTTCCTCCTCTTCTGATTCCTCTTCTTCCGGTTCCACTTCTTCCGGTTCCTCTTCTTCCGGTTCCTCTTCGGAAATTTGTGAATCTTCCCAAATTATATTCGACACTTCATTATTATTAGGTGAGTCAATAAGATTTGTACTAGTGGTAGACATCTATCACACAATATCAAACACATTAAGAGGTTAATATATCTCATAATATTTACATGTTAATAATATATAGTTTCCAACAAAAGTTAAGCAATCGTTTTTTTTTTTTTGAAGAAAAACACGGTCGAAGTCCAGACTCACTAATGCATCCTAACAAACTCGGTAAGACACACTAATGCAAAAATTCTGGTTCTCTAAGACCAACGCTCGAATGCCAACCAAAATGTCCCGTTCATATTGATTATAAACGTTCCATACTAATTGATTTCGTTGCGAGGTTTTGACCTCTATATGAGACGTTTTTCAAAGACTGCATTCGTTTTTAAAATAAACCATAACCTTTATTTTATTGACAAGGTTAACAAGACACCACTTAGATTATCCAGAAATGATAATCTAACAAATATCACACTTACACACTACCAATACATATTCGTTTACAAATATTAATATATTACAACAAAATAAATCTCGAATGCAGTTTTAAACAATATTATACAAGCATGCTGACACCAAATCTTATCCATATAATAGCATGCAACAGCGGAAGCTCTTAATAATCACCTAAGAATAAACATGCTTTAAATGTCAACAAAAATGTTGGTGAGTTATAGGTTTAACCTATATTTATCAAATCGTAATAATAGACCACAAGATTTCATATTTCAATATACATCCCATACATAGAGATAAAAATCATTCATATGGTGAACACCTGGTAACCGACCTTAACAAGATGCATATAGAATATCCCATATCATTCCGGGACTCCATTTGGACATGATGAATTCGAAGTACTAAAGCATCCGGTACTTTGGATAGGGCTCGTTGGGCCCAATAGATCTATCTTTAGGATTCGCGTCAATTAGTAGATCGGTTTACTAATTCTTTGGTTACCAAGCAAAAGGGGCATATTCGGCTTCGATCATTCACCCATATAATGTAGTTTCATCTACTTGTGTCTATTTCGTAAAACATTTATAAAACTGCATGTATTCTCATCCCAAAATATTAGATTTTAAAAGTGGGACTATAACTCACTTTCACAGATTTTTACTTCTTCGGGAAGTAAGACTTGGCCATTGGTCGATTCACGAACCTATAAAAAATATGTACATATATATCAAAGTATGTTCAAAATATATTTACAATATTTTTAATACGTTTTAATGTTTTAAGTTTATTAAGTCAGCTATCCTCATTAGTAACCTACAACTAGTTGTTCACAATTAGATGTACAGAAATAAATCGATATATATTATCTTGACTCAATCCACGACCCAGTGTACACACGTCTTAGGCTAGATCACAACTCAAAGTATATATATTTTTGGAATCAACCTCAACCCTGTATAGCTAACTCCAACATTACTGCATATAGAGTGTCTATGGTTGTTCCAAATAATATATATAGATGGTTCGATATGATATGTCAAAACATTTGCATACGTGTCTATGATATCCCAAGATTACATAATATATTAGAATACATGTATAATACAATATAAGTTAGCTAAGATATGATTAATATAGATTTGTTACCAATTTTCACGTAGCTACAACAAGCAAAAATATCCAATCTTGTTTTACCCATAACTTCTTCGTTTTAAATCCGTTTTGAGTGTTTCAAGTTGCTATGGTTTTATATTGAACTTAAGTTTATGAATCTAAATACAAAAAGTATAAGTTTATAGTCGGAAATACAGGTTACAAGTCGTTTTTGTAAAGGTAGTCATTTCAGTCGAAAGAACGACGTCTAGATGACCATTTTGGAAAACATACTTCCACTTTGAGTATAACCATGATTTTTGGATATAGTTTCATGTTCATAAGAAAAATCAGTTTCCCAGAAGAACAACTTTTAAATCAAATTTTATCATAGTTTTTAATTAACTAACCCAAAACAGCCCGCGGTGTTACTACGACGGTGTATATCCGGTTTTACGGTGTTTTTCGTGTTTTCCAGTTTTAAATCATTAAGTTAGCATATCATATAGATATAGAACATGTGTCTAGTTGATTTTAAAAGTCAAGTGAGAAGGATTAACTTTTGTTTGCGAACAAGTTTAGAATTAGCTAAACTATGTTCTAGTGATTTCAAGTTTAAACCTTCGAATAAGGTAGTTTTATATATATGAATCGAATGATGTTGTGATGCCCCGTACAAAACCATCGTGTATGATTCGTCAACAACAGGATATTTACACGTTCAAATACTACATGTTGTTTGAAAACCAGTTTGCATTCATAAGAACATAGTGTTTACAAAAGATAACGTGACACAGAGGTCATTACAAAGCCATTATTCAAATAACATAAGTTGCGAATGCAAATTAAAAGTTTCATGATTGAGACATCTCTAAGTTATGCAGCGGTTATCTAACACAGCAGGTCTTTAACAGCAAGTCTAAACAGCATGACAGCAAGTCTAACAGCGGAAGCAACAAACCTCTAAGCACCTGAGAAAACATGCTTAAAAACGTCAACAATAATGTTGGTGAGCTATAGTTTAAGTTGTAATAGTAATATAAGATTGACCACGAGATTTCAATGTTTCAAAACAGTATGAAAAGCATATGTATAACCGTGGGCACATGGTAACTAGACTTAACGTAAAAATATCACCCCCTAAAAGTACACCTGGCGAGTGCGTATGTCCTCGAAGTATTAAACACCCGTTAAATGCTAGCGCAACTAGCCCGAGTGGGGATGTCAAACCCTATGGATCCATATCTAATATTCGCGTCTACCGGTTCAAAAACCAATAGTTAAACGTTACCGTGCTAAGGGGAATCTTTATGCCGTTGTATAACCCACACATATGTAAAGTTTAAGTACTCGTGTCAAGTAAGTAAAACATAAAAAGCGCATGTATTCTCAGTCCCAAAAATAGTATAAGTAAAAAGAGATGCTATAACTCACAGTGATAAAAGCGGTAAAGTCGGTAATGAAAGTATGCGAGTAGTAAGTCGGTTCGAAAGGTCGTCAACCTAAATCAAAGGTTACTAGGTCAGTAGGTTTTCTTTATAAGTTCTAATAGTGCATAAAGTAAGTTTAAGTGTCATCATCATCATCATTCATCATCATAAAAGCTAAGTAAGTTTGACAAGAATAGAGAACGAAACAATAGGCTGACTTCGGTCAGCTGCTACGACCTCTACGTAAATCGAAAAGATGTGTAATTAGTGGCCATGGCTCCGTATATGAGTCCCCTAGTTGCTGACCAATTTACAAAACCAAAATTGTCTTCGTTTAACCGTGGTGACGGTTTAAGTGCGAGTAGGTCAGAAATTTCAGCACAACGTTAATAGGGTGTAATGACTTTTGGAAGGCCATAAATCCTAAACCGTAACTCGGATTAAGACGAGGTCTAAACGGAAAATCATCTACTCAAACCGAACTAACTGTAAATAAACTTTACAGTAGCCCAGGTTACTGATCAGATCCTGAAAAACAGTAAACAAGTGCTCCGGTGGGGTTCTTTTGTGCTTGATGCTCATCACGGTTCTCATCCTTGATGCTTGTAGCTTCAAGTGCACAACTCGTTGATGGTTTAGCATCACCTTGAATAAGATTCTACCATAAACACACAATATGTTAAGACCAAGTAAGAACACAACTCATTTAAGAGTCTTAGATGGATGATGAACCAAGGTTACATCATATCCTTAGTCTTAACACAATTACAAGTTACATTTACAACTAAAGCTATAAACTTTACATCAATAAAACAAGTATGAACATAATCTAAGTCAAATGAAGTGATGGAACCCTAAGCTAGAGAGCTTGGATCCCTTTCACACAAGTTATAAGGTCACAAAGCTAGAAAGCTTGAACCTTTAGTGTTCTTGAAGATCTTGAAGCATAAAGCTTGAATCTTTAAGTTATATGAAGACCATAAACACAAGTTTTAATCTTTATATCAAAATAATGAGATCATAAGTTAGAAAACTTAGATCCAACAAAAGATATGAAGATCCAAGCTAGAAAGCTTGCATCTTGATTATTCTTGAAGATCTTGAAGCATAAAGCTTGGATCTTTAAGTTACATGAAGATTACAAACACAAGTTTAAATCTTTATAACAAAATAACAAGATTTAAAGTTAAAAGATATAGATCTACAAAGTGGGTGAAGATTTAAAGCTAGAAATCTTGAATCTTCCATGTTCTTGAAGGATTCAAATCCATGTTTGAATCTACAAGATATAATTAGGATCAAAAGCTAAAAAGCTAGACCCTTTATGATGATGATGATGAATTCGAAAATGAAAAGAAAAGAAGAAGAAAAAGATCAAAAACTTACAAGTTTTAGAGTGAGAAAGACTAGAGAGAAGATAGGAGAATAAGTGTGTGTGAAATGCAAATGAGAGCAAGTGTTAAATGAATGGAATAAGGGTGGTATTTATAGGTGAATGAGGGAGGGGATGGTGGTGTGGCCGAAAATTTGAGGGGGGGGGACAAGGGGGACAAAAAGTTGCTTTTTTGTTAATGGTTGTCTAAAGTTGGTGCTTATGTTAGGATCTCATGCAACATTAGGGATAATATTTGACATAAATGCTAGCATGTTCCCTCTAATAAATGGGCATTTGTCTTACTTATTATTGGGTCACTAGTAATTAATAAGTAGGCTAAATAAATGGGCTACTAGCTAGAGTAGGGTGGGCTTAGGTCCAACAAGGTAGAAAGTCCAACAAGACTAACTAGTAAGCATAATTAAATTACTACGCATAATTAAGCATCCATAAACCCAAGTAATTATTATTATAAAATAATAATTAACATTTCGTAGTCATAATATTCCGATTACGAAAAAAGTTAAACGTGTGCGCAGTTCGCGGTTTATTCGAAACGTCAAGTGACACTAACGGTCATAAAGCATCCGGTGATCAAGTTAAGTATCCTACGTACTCTAAGGCATGTTTTAATATATAAATGAAAGTAAACCATGTATATAAAGGTTCCAGAGTATAAAGTATCACAATACACACAAATACGCAGTTTCGCTAAAACATAAGGCACAAAAGCAAATCGAAAAAGTCGGGTCGTTACATTACCCACCTGTTAATGGAAATTTTGTCAAGCTGAGGAAGGTGTTGGAGTCGGGAAAAGGTGAGGATACTTCTGCATCATTTGATCCTCTCGTTCCCAGGTGAACTCTGGTCCACGTTTGGCATTCCATCGGACTCGGACGATCGGGATTCTGTTGTGTTTCAAAAATTTGACCTCACGGTCCATAATTTCGACAGGCTCTTCCAAGAAGTGGAGTTTGTCATCAATCATAAGTTCCTTCAGGGGTATGATAAGTTCCGGTGGAGCAAGACACTTCTTCAAATTTGGTACGTGGAAGGTAGGATGAACTGCGCTCAATTGAGTTGGAAGATCCAGACGGTAAGCTACGGGTCCAATACGTTCCAAAATTTCAAAAGGACCAATGTATCGCGGGTTTAACTTTCCGCGCTTTCCAAATCGGATCACACCTTTCCAAGGTGCGACTTTCAACATCACACGGTCACCCACGTTGAATTCGAAGTCCTTACGTTTAAGATCAGCATAACTCTTTTGGCGATCACGGGCCGTCTTAAGTCTCGCTTGAATCTGGGCAATCTTCTCTGTCGTTTCATGGACTATCTCGGGTCCGGTGATTTGCACTTCGCCTAACTCGGCCCAACAAATAGGAGAACAGAACTTGCGGCCATACAACGCTTCAAAAGGTGCGGCATTAATACTCGAGTGATAACTGTTGTTGTAAGAGAATTCGGCTAACCGAAAATGTCTTTCCCAAGACTTTCCGAAGTCAATAACACAGGTACGCAACATGTCCTCTAAAGTCTGAATCGTTCGTTCGCACCGTCGGTCTGCGGGTGATATGCGGTGCTCATGTCGAGACGAGTTCCCAAGGATTCTTGCAAAGAACGCCAGAATCTGGAAGCAAAACGGGGATCGCGATCTGAGATAATTGATAGGGGTACACCATGACGAGACACAACTTCTTTGTTGTATAATTGAGCAAGTCTCTCCATTGTATATGTTTCCTTCATCGCTAGGAAATGAGCAGATTTGGTAAGACGGTCAACGATAAACCAGATTGTATCGTGTTCGCCCACCGTCTTTGGTAGCTTCGTGATGAAGTCCATCGTAATTGCTTCCCATTTCCATTGTGGGATTTCCGGTTGTTGAAGTAATCCAGATGGCTTCTGATGTTCAGCCTTAACCTTCGAACAAGTCAAATACCTCCCAACATAAGTTGCAACATCCTTCTTAAGATTAGGCCACCAATACTGTTCCTTGAGATCATGGTACATTTTGGCGGCTCCTGGATGAATCGAATATCTCGACTTGTGGGCTTCATCAAGTATAAGGCTTCTCAAATCTCCAAAACGAGGTACCCAAATTCTTCCGGCATAACATCGGAGTCCAGACTCCTTAACCTCGAATTTAGAGATGAGAATGTTCAAGTATTCACGGGATATGTTCTCCTCTTTGAGAGCCTCTTCTTAGGCTACTCGGATCTGACTGTTGAGATTCGAATGAATGGTGATGTTTAAGGCGCGAACACGAAGAGGTACCATCCTCTCCTTTCGGCTCAGAGCGTCGGCTACAACATTGGCTTTGCCAGGATGGTAACGGAGTTCACAATCATAGTCGTTCACCATCTCAATCCATCGACGTTGTCTCATATTCAGCTACTTCTGATCAAAGATGTGCTGGAGGCTTTTGTGATCGGTGAATATGGTACTCTTTGTCCCATAAAGATAGTGTCTCCACAACTTCAAAGCGAAGACAACGGCTCCAAGTTCAAGATCATGGGTAGTGTAGTTTTGCTCGTGTATCTTCAGTTGACGAGAAGCATAAGCAATGACCTTCGTTCTTTGCATCAATACGCAACCAAAACCATTTTTCGAAGCATCGTAGTACACAACGAAGTCATCACTGCCTTCAGGAAGCGACAAGATAGGTGCGGTGGTTAACTTCTGCTTCAGGGTTTGAAATGCTTGTAGCGACCCGACCAAATCATGTTTGACGGCGCCGACTACTTCGGTCCCGTTGCGTGGTCATAAGTCTTTATCATGACGTTTGACCAAAATATGTCGCATCTATTTCATAAGTAAAAGGATGTTTCAAGTTTACAAATGTAGTTCAAAGACTAGTTACATTACAATGTTTAACGTACGAATGAAACCTATGCGACACAATTTAAAGTAGTCAAAAGACGCTCCAACTATGCATGTATACTCGACATCCAAGCAAGTATCAAAAAGAGTGCGGAAGCATGTATCAAGTAGCTTTCAAGGACCTGAGAAAACATATAGAAAACTGTCAACGAAAATGTTGGTGAAATCATAGGTGTTTTAGTAAACGTTGCATTTGAACCACAAGATTTAATATAATATGATTATCAAAATCATTTGCATTCCAAAGTTGTTATTTGTTTCGCGAGCACCCAATTATCAAACTTAACTGTTTTGCACCCTTTGCGTAGTGTTAGAGCATACACTAGACCCGAAAATATATTTCATCCGCTAACGGTAGCGAACCGTCCGAATGAGGCTCGTCAAGCCCATGTGATCACATAATATAAGTTCACGTTTACACCCTGCAAGTGTAACTAATGATAATTGAATTGAGGATTTTTGTTCAAACCCGTACGTGGAATATTCGTTTTCGTACTTGTGTTCAATGGATAAAAGTATGATACGTATATGTTTCTCATCCCATAGTTTAAAGCATAAAAGTTGTTTGAAAGATGGGACTATGATCTCACCTTGAGTGCACGTACGAAAAGTACTTCACAAAATAACGTGTGCGAAGGATAGTGCTAGTCTTGACCTAAACAAATAGGTCGTATCAATAACGGTAAACACGATAGGTCAAAGATGTTCAATTAGTCCTATGGCTCATTACGAGTCGATTATGTAGCATGTGAAATCAAATTGTCAAGTTTCATGCAAGATACAAGTATAGAAACAAGTTAGGAAGGTTGCATAATCATTTGGTTAAGTTTGACAAAAAGTCAAACTTTGGTCGGTCAAAGTCAACGAAAAAGTCAACACGTTCGGGTCGGGTCCCGAACTATTTTTCTGAGGTTATTAATCATGTATGAGCATGTTAGAACAAGTTACATGTGAATCGGAGGTGCGTAGCATAGCAAACATTATTCAAAAATCGACAAAGTTGGACAGACCACTTTGGCGCGCCGCGCGGGTATATGGCGCGCCGCGCCATTACCTGTGCAGAGAATTCTGGCAGTTTTTAAGTTTTATGCACGAACCTAACTTCAACCAATCACCATTTATGACTCGCAAACAACCAAAGTATGTATCCTATATCATCGGAAAGGTATTTTGACAAGGAAAACAACTAAACACATTTCATCCATCACATTTACTTTTACAACAACCAAAATCACATTCAAAGCTCCTCATTGAATGCACTCAAGTTCATAAATGAAATTCGATGATTTGGCAACCAATTTACATGAATGATATGCCGTTTCGAAGGTGATCAAGCATACAATACAACCTAACACTTACAAATAACATTTCATGTCATTCAAAGCATCAAAAGTTCATTTCAAGTTCATCAAACCTAACCCAAATCCACCAAAACCAATAATCAAGTTTATGAAGTTTTCTAAAACAAATTACACATCAAATTGAAGCTAGTGCTACTAGTAACACATTTAATACTTGCACTTTACCATAACAACAACATTTAAGCAACCAAATTACCAAATCAAACACACCAAAGTTTATGTTCATGCTAGTTACTTCAAATAACAAAGTCGAACATATAAATCATATATTCATGTTAGAATTGAGCCATAGACACTAATTAACAACTTTATAAGTTAAAAACATCAAGAACACAAAATCTCGTGATTTTAGAAAGTTACCCAAACTTGATGAAATCGGTATGGAATCGAGTAGGAAGATGAGAGGATTCCGAATATGCAATTTGTTTAGATGGATGCTTGCTCGATTTGATTTGGTTGATGAATCCTTGAAGTAGTGTTTGAGAGATTTGGTGAAAGTATTAGAGAAAATGGAAAAAGAAAAGGAAATAAATGAATGGATGAGAGTGAAGGGTTGACTAGTTGACCTAGTCACCTCTTTGCTCTCTTGGCAACAATGGTCCCTCTAGTTCGGTTGCGGGTGCGTGAATTACCTAAACGAGATATTTTAAAACGCGTATTAACGAGGGATGTCATAATCATATAACGGACTTTAAATAGTTAAACGGAAAAGTAAACAGAAAAAGACGGGATGTTACATTACCTACTCCTTAAAAGAAATTTCGTCCCGAAATTTAAGTAGGCGTAGTAGTCGTTGTTTCTTCCTCGGGATCTTGCGTTTTCGGAGTCGGGAATAAATGAGGGTATTTCTTTTGCATTTGATCTTGCCTTTCCCAAGTAAACTCGGGTCCCCTTTTGGCATTCCAACGGACTTTAACAATCGGGATTCGGCTTTGTTTCAATGTCTTGACGGAGGTGTCCACAATTTCAACCGGTTCCTCCACAAAATGAAGTTTGTCATCAATAGTAAGTTCCTCGAGAGGGATGACGATATCGGGTTCGGCAAGACACTTTTTCAAGTTAGATACATGGAAGGTAGGATGAACGGAGTTCAATTGAGGCGGAAGATCTAAACGATAAGCAACGGTTCCAATACGCTCCAAGATTTCGAAAGGACCAATATACCGCGGATTTAGCTTCCCGCGTTTCCCAAAACGGATTACACCCTTCCAAGGTGCGACTTTTAACATGACGCGGTCACCGACTTGAAATTCAAGGTCATTGCGTCTTTTGTCGGTATAGCACTTTTGACGACTCCGGGCCGTCCGAAGCCTATCTCGGATTTGAACGATCTTCTCGGTGGTTTCGTGAATGAGTTCGGGTTCGGTGATTTGTACGTCGCCTACTTCGGCCCAACAAAGAGGAGAACGGCATTTTCGGCCATATAATGCTTCGAATGGGGCGGCTTTTATACTAGCGTGATAACTATTGTTGTAAGAGAACTCGGCGAGAGGTAAGTGCTTGTCCCAAGCTTTTCCAAAATCAATCACGCAAGCTCGTAACATGTCCTCTAAGGTTTGAATTGTACGTTCGCTTTGTCCATCGGTTTGAGGATGATATGCGGTGCTCATGTCTAAACGCGTTCCTAACGCTTCTTGCAAGGTACGCCAAAATCTAGAAACAAAACGGCCATCTCGGTTGGAGATAATCGATAAAGGTACACCGTGTCGGGCTACGATCTCCTTGATATAAAGTCGTGCAAGTTTCTCCATTTTGTCGGTCTCCTTCATGGCGAGAAAGTGTGCGAATTTGGTGAGACGGTCAACAATAACCCAAATGGTATCATAACCGCCCGTCGTTTTTGGTAGTTTGGTGATAAAATCCATTGTTATTCTTTCCCACTTCCATTGCGGGATTTCGGGTTGTTGAAGTAATCCGGATGGTCTTTGGTGTTCGGCTTTGACTTTGGAACATGTCAAACACTTGGAAACATAAGTAGCTACGTCCCTTTTGATGTTCGGCCACCAATATAGTTGTTTAAGGTCGTGGTACATCTTATTGGCACCGGGGTGAATCGAGTATCGTGACTTATGGGCTTCATCTAAAATAAGGCTTCGTAGGTCCCCATAACTAGGCACCCAAATCCTTCCGGCGTAATATCGGAGTCCGGTCTCCCTAATTTCGAATCGAGAGACGAGAATGTTCAAGAGCTCGTGTGAAAGGTTTTCATCCTTGAGAGCCTCATCTTGGGCTACCCGAATTTGGCTATTAAGGTTTGTGTGGATGGTGATGTTTAAGGCTCGGACAGGAAGAGGCACCGCTCTTTCTTTTCGACTTAAGGCATCGGCTACTACATTTGCCTTCACGGGATGGTAACGAAGCTCGTAATCGTAATCGTTTAAGGTTTCAATCCACCTTCGTTGTCTCATGTTTAGTTACTTTTGGTCGAAGATGTGTTGGAGACTTTTGTGATCGGTAAAGATAGTACTCTTGGTTCCATAAAGATAGTGTCTCCACATTTTAAGTGCAAAGACAACGGCTCCGAGTTCGAGATCATGTGTCGTGTAGTTTCGTTCATGAATTTTGAGTTGTCGAGAAGCATAAGAAATGACTTTCGTTTGTTGCATCAACACACACCCAAAACCATGTTTCGAGGCGTCGCAATACACAACAAAATCATCATTGCCTTCGGGAAGTGACAAGATAGGAGCGGTGGTTAGCTTTGTTTTCAAGATTTGAAATGCGGATTCTTGTTCGGTCGCCCAATTGAATTTCTTTCCCTTGTGAGTTAAAGCGGTTAGAGGACGAGCAACCAAAGAAAAATCCTTGATGAATCTACGGTAGTATCTGGCGAGACCCAAGAATTGACGAATGTGAGTAGGAGTAGTGGGAGTCTCCCATTTACTAATGGCTTCGATTTTTGTTGGATCGACTTTAATACCTTGGTCACTTACAACATGACCAAAAAATTGAACTTCCTTCAACCAAAATTCACACTTGGAGAATTTGGCATAGAGTCATTCTTGTCTTAAAAGTTCAAGCACAAGCCGGAGGTGTTCCTCGTGTTCTTTTTCGCTTTTAGAATAAACCAAAATATCATCGATGAACACGATAACGAATTTATCAAGATACGGTTTGCACACGCGGTTCATAAGATCCATGAACACCGCCGGTGCGTTAGTGAGACCAAATGGCATTACAAGAAATTCATAACTACCATAACGAGTTCGGAAAGCGGTTTTGGAGACATATTCCCCCTTAACCCTTAATTGATGATAACCCGAGCGGAGATCGATTTTTGAATATACACAAGACCCTTGTAGTTGATCAAAGAGGTCATCGATGCGAGGAAGAGGATATCAGTTTTTAATCGTCAATTTGTTTAGTTCACGATAATCAATGCACATTCGTAGGAATCCGTCTTTCTTTTTAACAAATAAAATCGGAGCGCCCCAAGGTGAATGGCTAGGTTTGATAAAACCACGATCAAGTAGTTCTTGGATTTGACTTTGCAATTCTTGCATTTCGGATGGAGCGAGTCTATATGGTGCACGTGCTATGAGTGCGGCTCCCGGAATAAGATCGATTTGGAATTCAACCGGTCGATGAGGTGGAAGGCCCGGCAATTCGTCGGGAAATACATCGGAATAGTCACTAACAATTGGCACATCATCGATGTGCTTCTCATTGGACTCGACTTTCTTAACGTGAGCAAGGATTGCAAAACAACCCTTACGGAGTAGTTTTCTAACTTTAATACACGAAACGAGGTTGAGTCTAGTGCAACTCTTATCGCCATAGACGATCAAAGGTTCACCATTCTCGATAGGAATTCGGATTGCGTTAAGATCACAAAGGATGTGAGATTTCATTTTGGCTAGCCAATTCATACCGATTAATACATCGAAGCTTCCTAGTTCCATGGGTATCAAGTCAATTTCAAACTCATTACCCAAAATGTTTAACGTACACCCCCGGTAATATGTGTCGGCGCTCAATAGTTTCCCGTTGGCCACTTCAATGGTATAAGTGGTATCTAGTGGAAGTGGTGGAGTGTTTAAAGAATGAGTCAAAGTCTTGGATACAAAACTCTTATCGGCACCCGAATCGAATAAACAAGTAACATAAGTGTTGTTGAGGAGAAACATACCCGTGACTAATTCATTGTCATCTCGGGCTTCCTCGGTGTTGATGTTGAAAGCTAGGCCGCGTGTGTTGGGGTTGGCTTTCTTCCTCGGACATGCATTTCTAAAATGTCCCGTTTGGCCACATTCATAACAAGTACCCGGTTTTGGTGCATTGGGCACATTTTGAGCGACGGGGGCGGCACTTCTACAATCGTTAGCCACATGACCACCCCTTTGGCACCGGTGGCAAAATAGATTGCTACATTCACCATAGTGGTGCTTGTGGCATTTGTTGCAAAAGGGTTTATTTCCGCCATAACTTTTCTTGGCGTCGGAGGTGTAAGGCTTCTTAGTAAAGTTGTTGTTGCTTGATTGGGAGGGTTCCCACTTTCTTTTGTTGCCGCCCGATTTATCCTCGGCCTTAGGTGCCGGAACTACAATTTCGTCAACCGTTTCGATCAATTGGCGGGCCATGTTCAATGCTTGTTGTAGGTTAGCGGGTTTGGATGACATCACCCCTTGTTTGATGCTCTTTGGAAGACCATACATATAAAGTTCGACCCTTTGAGATTCGGGGTTCACGAGGTTGGGACACATCAAGGATAGTTCGGCGAATCGTTGATTATAGGCCTTGAGATCGTTTCCGACCGCCTCTAAGGTTCTTAGCTCTTGTTCGAGCTTTCGGGTTTCTTCGCGAGGGAAATATTCGATGACCATCTTTTCCCTTAAATCGGCCCAAGAGAGGGCGTGAGCTTCATCGGTACCCACCGATTGTACATAAGTATTCCACCATGTAAGAGCGACACCGGCGAAGGTGTGAGTGGAGTATTTTACCTTGTCTTGGTCTCGACAACCGCTTATGCTAAAGACGGCTTCCGTTTGCTCAAACCATCGGGTGAGCACGACCGGTCCCCCGGTTCCATCAAAAGTGTGAGGTTTGCACCCCATGAAGGATTTGTAGGAGCACCCTTCGTTTGAGTTACCGGCTCCATTGTTGTTGTTGTTGTGGTTGTTGTTATTGTTGGAGGAGTGATCGGCCATGGCCGCTTCCACGGCGGTGGCTATCATTCGTTGTAGAGCTTGTTCGGGAGTCTCATGGCGTGGCACACGACGAGGAGGCATTGTTCCTTCAAAACACAAGAATACCATTGATTAGTATTCTTATTTATACTAACCATGATATGGAATAAGGATAGAGAAAAATTTTCCTTGACTTGCCTTAAATTCTTTATGTCATAATGTCGGAATGTTCATATGAGTCACCGTAATATAATCCCGGAAATTATATTACCCTAATTCATATGTGCATTCGACACTAATTCATATAGTCAAGGTGGCGCGTCAATTAAATTAAGTAATGTGAGATTAAGATTGAATAAGAATTTGATGTGATAGACGAGTTCGAGTATAATGCACAAGTAGTCAAGTAATTCCTACTTCAAGTCTATATGCCGGTTGTAGTCTAGACTCACCAATGTACCCTATGACTCGGGGTTGACACCAATGAACTCTAAATCCCTACAACCAACGCTCTGATACCATCTGTAGCGACCCAACCAAATCATGTTTGACGGCGCCGACTACTTCGGTCCCGTTGCGTGGTCATAAGTCTTTATCATGACGTTTGACCAAAATATGTCGCATCTATTTCATAAGTAAAAGGATGTTTCAAGTTTACAAATGTAGTTCAAAGACTAGTTACATTACAATGTTTAACGTACGAATGAAACCTATGCGACACAATTTAAAGTAGTCAAAAGACGCTCCAACTATGCATGTATACTCGACATCCAAGCAAGTATCAAAAAGAGTGCGGAAGCATGTATCAAGTAGCTTTCAAGGACCTGAGAAAACATATAGAAAACTGTCAACGAAAACGTTGGTGAAATCATAGGTGTTTTAGTAAACGTTGCATTTGAACCACAAGATTTAATATAATATGATTATCAAAATCATTTGCATTCCAAAGTTGTTATTTGTTTCGCGGGCACCCAATTATCAAACTTAACTATTTTGCACCCTTTGCGTAGTGTTAGAACATACACTAGACCTGAAAATATATTTCATCCGCTAACGGTAGCGAACCGTCCGAATGAGGCTCGTCAAGCCCATGTGATCACATAATATAAGTTCACGTTTACACCCTGCAAGTGTAACTAATGATAATTGAATTGAGAATTTTTGTTCAAACCCGTACGTCGAATGTTCGTTTTCGTACTTGTGTTCAATGGATAAAAGTATGATACGTATATGTTTCTCATCCCATAGTTTAAAGCATAAAAGTTGTTTGAAAGATGGGACTATGATCTCACCTTGAGTGCACGTACGAAAATTACTTCACAAAATAACGTGTGCGAAGGATAGTGCTAGTCTTGACCTAAACAAATAGGTCGTATCAATAACGGTAAACACGATAGGTCAAAGATGTTCAATTAGTCCTATGGCTCGTTACGAGTCGATTATGTAGCATGTGAAATCAAATTGTCAAGTTTCATGCAAGATACAAGTATAGAAACAAGTTAGGAAGGTTGCATAATCATTTGGTTAAGTTTGACAAAAAGTCAAACTTTGGTCGGTCAAAGTCAACGAAAAAGTCAACACATTCGGGTCGGGTCCCGAACTATTTTTCTGAGGTTATTAATCATGTATGAGCATGTTAGAACAAGTTACATGTGAATCGGAGGTGCGTAGCATAGCAAACATTATTCAAAAATCGACAAAGTTGGACAGACCACTTTGGCGCGCCGCGCGGGTATATGGCGCGGCGCGCCATTACCTGTGCAGAGAATTCTGGCAGTTTTTAAGTTTTATGCACGAATCTAACTTCAACCAATCACCATTTATGACTCGCAAACAACCAAAGTATGTATCCTATATCATCGGAAAGGTATTTTGACAAGGAAAACAACTAAACACATTTCATCCATCACATTTACTTTTACAACAACCAAAATCACATTCAAAGCGCATCATTAAATGCACTCAAGTTCATAAATGAAATTCGATGATTTGGCAACCAATTTACATGAATGATATGCCGTTTCGAAGGTGATCAAGCATACAATACAACCTAACACTTACAAATAACATTTCATGTCATTCAAAGCATCAAAAGTTCATTTCAAGTTCATCAAACCCTAACCCAAATCCACCAAAACCAATAATCAAGTTTATGAAGTTTTCTAAAACAAATTACACATCAAATTGAAGCTAGTGCTACTAGTAACACATTTAATACTTGCACTTTACCATAACAACAACATTTAAGCAACCAAATTACCAAATCAAACACACCAAAGTTTATGTTCATGCTAGTTACTTCAAATAACAAAGTCGAACATATAAATCATATATTCATGTTAGAATTGAGCCATAGACACTAATTAACAACTTTATAAGTTAAAAACATCAAGAACACAAAATCTAGTGATTTTAGAAAGTTACCCAAACTTGATGAAATCGGTATGGAATCGAAGAGGAAGATGAGAGGATTCCGAATATGCAATTTGTTTAGATGGATGCTTGCTCGATTTGATTTGGATGATGAATCCTTGAAGTGGTGTTTGAGAGATTTGGTGAAAGTATTAGAGAAAATGGAAAAAGAAAAGGAAATAAATGAATGGATGAGAGTGAAGGGTTGACTAGTTGACCTAGTCACCTCTTTGCTCTCTTGGAAACAATGGTCCCTCTAGTTCGGTTGCGGGTGCGTGAATTACCTAAACGAGATATTTTAAAACGCGTATTAACGAGGGATGTCATAATCATATAACGGACTTTAAATAGTTAAACGGAAAAGTAAACGGAAAAAGGCGGGATGTTACAATGCTGATTAGTGTTCTTTTTCCCAAACGAACTTCTTTCCTTTATGAGTCAGTGCGGTCAAAGGACGCGCAATCAACGAAAAACCTTCAATAAATCTCCGGTAATAACAGGCAAGACCTAGAAATTAGCGGATGTGAGTTGGAGTAGTGGGTGTCTCCCACTTGCTGATAGCCTCGATCTTTGCGGGATCAACTTTGATACCTTGATTACTCATAATATGACCCAGAAATTGGACTTCCTTTAACCAAAATTCATACTTGGAGATTTTGGCATAAAGTTGCTCTTGTCTCAAGAGTTCAAGCACTAGTCGGAGATGGTGATCATGTTCTTCTTCATTTCGGGAATAGATGAGGATATCATCTATGAAAACGATAACGAACTTGTCCAGGTATGGCTTGCATACACGATTCATGAGGTCCATGAATACAGCGGGTACGTTGGTTAAACCGAACGGCATCACGAGAAACTCATAATGACCATAGCGGGTTCTGAACGCAGTCTTCATCATATCACTCTCCTTCACCCTCAACTGGTGATAACCGGATTGCAAATCGATCTTGGAGTAAACGCTTGATCCTTGCAGCTGATCAAAAAGATCATCAATTCGGGGAAGAGGATTTCAGTTCTTGATCGTCAATTTGTTGAGTTCGCGGTAGTCGATACACATGCAGAAGGATCCGTCCTTCTTTTTTCACGAATAAAACAGGTGCGCCTCAAGGCGACGAGCTCGGTTGGATAAACCCTCGGTCGAGCAATTCCTGCAGTTGACTCTACAACTCTTGCAGTTCAGAAGGTGCTAGTCGATAAGGTAGGCGAGCTACGGGGGCAGCTCCCGGTACTAGATTGATCTGGAACTCCATGGATCTCGGTGGCAGTAATCCAGGCAGTTCTTCCGGAAAGACGTCGGGGAATTCATTCACGATTCGCACATCATTCACGCTCTTCTCTTCTGTTTCTAAAGCCTTCACGTGTGCTAAAACAGCAAGACGTCCTTTCTTCATGATCTTATGCGCTTTCATTTAACTAATGAGGTTCAGCTCTGAGTTACATCTCTCTCCATATATAACCAGTGGCTCACCATATCCTTGTGGTATACGAAGAGCTTTATCTCCACAGATAATGTTAGCCCTCACTTTGGTCAACCAGTCCATGCCGACAATTACGTCAAAGCTTCCCAATTTGATGGGTATCAAGTCAATTGCGAAATCCTCACCAGCTATGTTGATAATAGCTCCTCGGCCAATTTGGTTGACTTTCTCAAGTTTACCATTGGCTACCTCAACTAGCATACTCTCCTTTAAAGGAACTAACGACCAATCTATCTTAGAGCAAAAGTGTCTACAAACATAGCTCCTATCGGTACCAGTATCAAATAGGACAGAAGCTAATAGATTGTTGATAGTGAATATACCTGTAACCAAGTTGGGGTTCTCACGGGCATCCCTTGAGTTCACATTGAAAGCTCTTCCACGCGAGGGTCCACCGTCCTTTCACTTTTTGGGACACTCATTCCTGAAGTGGCCCTATTATCCACACTCATAACACTTTCTTGGTCCATTGGGGTTGGTCCTCACAGCTGGAATGGGAATCTTGCAGTCTTTGCCAATATGCCCGGTCCTTTTGCACTTTTCACAGACCACATTACAGTACCCGGTATGGTACTTGTAGCACCTCTTGCACTGCGGTAGACTACCCTTGTAGTTGGGGTTCGAGGTAGTGTTTGGGTTGGGGTTCCTTCCGTCGTCATGTCTCTTAGCGGGGGTTTGATCATAGACTCTCCCCTTGTTATTGTCCCACTTACGCTTCTCACCACTGGCTCCCGGTTCGGATTTTGCCTTTTTCGATTCCTTGCTGATAATTTGGTTCATAAGGGTTTGCGCCATGCACATAGCTACCGAGACATTGGGTGGATTAGAAGAGGTGACATTTCCTTGAATGGACTTGGGAAGTCCCCACAAGTATCGCTCCATTCTCTTAAATTTTGGGGTAACCATCGTGGGATACATCAGCGCTAATTCCAGATACCTACGGTTGTAACTATCAAGATCGTTTCCCACAACCTTCAACTCCCAGAACTCAGCCTCCATTTTCTGTATCTCTGCTCTGGGGCAGTACTCTTCGATCAGGGCTCCCTTAAATTCTTCCCACGAAGTGGTATAAGCCTCGTCAATACCCTTAGCTTGAGCCAGTGTGTTCCACCAGGTTAGGGCTCCATCTGATAGCGTACATGAAGCATACTTGGTTTTGTTCTCCTCTGAGCAGTTGCTTACACAGAACACAACTTCTAATTTCTCAAACCACCTAGTCAAACCAACTGGCCCCTCAGTACCGCTAAAGTTGTGGGGCTTGCAGCTTTGAAACTCTTTGTATGTGCACCCGTTACGAATGGGCTGGTTAACTGGTGGAGCTTGTGGGTTGATTTCCGTAATAGCTGCGGCTACTCTTTCCGCAATCATTTCCTCAATTTGTGCTGCTGTGGGCGCTGCTCTTCCGTTTGCCATTGCTCTTCTAAACAGAAATTTTGACTTAAGTCAAAATTCAGCATTTAATAAATAGTAATATAGTATAAGGCAACCAACATGGAACCAACGCACCACATGTTAACTAAGCAATGCAACCAGATATAGATACCACAAAATCACCATAGAGTAACGTAATATAGAACACCGTGCAAAAGTAAACAACACTAAGTTCCATTCATTAATAATAAGTTGCATACATCCGCATAGGTTCGTACAGTACAAGAGTAAAACATGAAACTACAAACGAGATTACGTAATGAAATCTACTACAATGCCCTATGGTGACAGTGGGTAAAGGATGTCCATCACGTGGGACATCTGGTCCTCGAGCTTAGTTACCCGAGCACGGAGGATCTCCACTTCCCTCGTTAGTTCCTCGTCGGAGGGAGATGGTGGGGCAGGCGGTACAGGTGGTGCAGGTGGTGCAGATGGTCCAGCGCCAGAAGTAGATGGTGTGAAACGGTAAGCCTTACGTACGAATGGATCAGCAGGGTAAGGCACAACCCGCTTGCGGGCGGTGACCCTAGTTCTCAGTCCATGTGCGCTAACAAACGACCTACCTCCGTTAACCCCTGGAATAACGGTACCATCGAAACGATACCGCTTCTTCGGCAGGGTAGAGGGTGGCTGCACGGGCGTCTCCTCAGGGTCCTCGTCAGAATTATCGTCACTGGAATCGTCAGAGGATGAGTCATCGGATGATGAGTCGTTGAAAACAGATGGAGGTGGCGGCGCTCGGCGGCCGGCAGTCATAATCCGGTATCTGAAAGGTGGGATCGGTATGACACGTCCATCAGGAAGGCGTCGGCACCAATGGTTATGCTCATTACGGAACGGAACGTCCCCGTATTCCCCGGGAATCACAGCACCACCAGGATGGGGCTGTGGCTCCGGAGGTACTGGGATGAGTGGAGCTGGAATCTCCGGTGGATCCTCGTGTCCATCTGTGGTGATCACTGGGTCGGGTGCATGGCCACTGGCTCCAGAGGATGAAGCGCCAGAGTCGCTGGAGTGTGTCGATGAAGGGATCTGTGAATCGGCAATAATGGCAGGCGAGGTGGAGGGTGAGTCTGAGTCGCTCTCCAAAATGACAACGGGCGGGATATCTGACATCTGAACAAGGAAAAATAACTTTTTCCTTGTCAGCAAGTCATAAAGCAAGCACGTATTAGGCACTACAGCAACCTAGGTTGTCTAAAACAGTATACAGCATGGCAATAATAACAACGCTAAACAGAAATAACATGTGAAAGCAGATAGTAATCATGCAATAGCGGAAATAAGCATACAACAAGTTCGCATGGCAGTAAAGATAAGCAATAGCATGCAGTAATATCACATAGCAGTAAAAGTAATCAGTAGCATGCAGTAAGTTTCGCAGAAACAAGTAAACTAGCAAGTTGTAGATTAGTCCTATTAGTGAATCCTACTTGGTCCGGTCTAGACTCACTAATGCAACCTAATTCCCTACAACCAATGCTCTGATACCAAATGTGACACCCCGTACAAAACCATCGTGTATGATTCGTCAACAACAGGATCTTTACACGGTCGAATACTACATGCTGTTTGAAAACCAGTTTGCATTCATAAGAACATAGTGTTTACAAAAGATAACGGGACACAGAGGTCATTACAAAGCCATTTTTCAAATAACATAAGTTGCGAATGCAAATTAAAAGTTTCATGATTGAGACATCTCTAAGTTATGCAGCGGTTATCTAACACAGCAGGTCCTTAACAACAAGTCTAAACAGCATGACAGCAAGTCTAACAGCGGAAGCAATAAACCTCTAAGCACCTGAGAAAACATGCTTAAAAACGTCAACAATAATGTTGGTGAGCTATAGTTTAAGTTGTAATATAATATAAGATTGACCACGAGATTTCAATGTTTCAAAACAGTATGAAAAGCATATGTATAACCGTGGGCACATGGTAACTAGACTTAACGTAAAAATATCACCCCCTAAAAGTACACCTGGCGAGTGCGTATGTCCTCGAAGTATTAAACACCCGTTAAATGCTAGCGCGACTAGCCCGAGTGGGGATGTCAAACCCTATGGATCCATATCTAATATTCGCGTCTACCGGTTCAAAAACCAATAGTTAAACGTTACCGTGCTAAGGGGAATCTTTATGCCGTTGTATAACCCACACATATGTAAAGTTTAAGTACTCGTGTCAAGTAAGTAAAACATAAAAAGCGCATGTATTCTCAGTCCCAAAAATAGTATAAGTAAAAAGGGATGCTATAACTCACAGTGATAAAAGCGGTAAAGTCGGTAATGAAAGTATGCGAGTAGTAAGTCGGTCCGAAAGGTCGTCAACCTAAATCAAAGGTTACTAGGTCAGTAGGTTGTCTTTATAAGTTCTAATAGTGCATAAAGTAAGTTTAAGTGTCATCATCGTCATCATTCATCATCATAAAAGCTAAGTATGTTTGACAAGAATAGAGATCGAAACAATAGGCTGACTTCGGTCAGCTGCTACGACCTCTACGTAAATCGAAAAGAAGCGTAATCAGTGGCCATGGCTCCGTATATGAGTCCCATAGTTTCTGACCAATTTACAGAACCAAAATCGTCTTCGTTTGACTGTGGTGACGGTTTAAGTGCGAGTAGGTCAAAAATTTCAGCACAACGTTAATAGGGTGTAATGACTTTCGGAAGGCCATAAATCCTAAACCGTAACTCCGATTAAGACGAGGTCTAAATGGAAAATCATCTACTCGAACCGATCTAACTGAAAATCAACTTTACAGTAGCCCAGGTTACTGATCAGATTCCTAAAAATAGTAAACAAATGCTCCGGTGGGGTTCTTAGTGCTTGATGCTCATCACGGTTCTCATCCTTGATGCTTGTAGCTTCTAGTGTACAACTCGTTGATGGTTTAGCATCACCTTGACTAAGATTCTACCATAAACACACAATATGTTAAGACCAAGTAAGAACACAACTCATTTAAGAGTCTTAGATGGATGATGAACCAAGGTTACATCATATCCTTAGTCTTAACACAATTACAAGTTACATTTACAACTAAAGCTACAAACTTTACATCAATCAAACAAATATGAACATAATCTAAGTCAAATGAAGTGATGGAACCCTAAGTTAGAGAGCTTGGATCCCTTTCACACAAGTTATAAGGTCACAAAGCTAGAAAGCTTGAACCTTTAGTGTTCTTGAAGATCTTGAAGCATAAAGCTTGGATCTTTAAGTTATATGAAGACCATAAACACAAGTTTTGATCTTTATATCAAAATAATGAGATCATAAGTTAGAAAACTTAGATCCAACAAAAGATATTAAGATCCAAGCTAGAAAGCTTGCATCTTGATTGTTCTTGAAGATCTTGAAGCATAAAGCTTGGATCTTTAAGTTACATGAAGATTACAAACACAAGTTTGAATCTTTATAACAAAATAACAAGATTTAAAGTTAAAAGATATAGATCTACAAAGTGGGTGAAGATTCAAAGCTAGAAAGCTTGAATCTTCCATGTTCTTGAATGATTCAAATCTATGTTTGAATCTACAAGATATAATCAAGATCAAAAGTTAAAAAGCTAGGCCCTTTATGATGATGATGATGAATTCGAAAATGAAAAGAAAAGAAGAAGAAAAAGATCAAAAACTTACAAGTTTTAGAGTGAGAAAGACTAGAGAGAAGATAGGAGAATAAGTGTGTGTGAAATGCAAATGAGAGCAAGTGTTAAATGAATGGAATAAGGGTGGTATTTATAGGTGAATGAGGGAGGGGATGGTGGTGGTGGCCGAAAATTTGAGGGGGGACAAGGGGGACAAAAAGTTGCTTTTTGGTTAATGGTTGTCTAAAGTTGGTGCTTATGTTAGGATCCCATGCAACATTAGGGATAATACTTGACATAAATGCTAGCATGTTCCCTCTAATAAATGGGAATTTGTCTTACTTATTATTGAGTCACTAGTAATTAATAAGTGGGCTACTAGCTAGAGTAGGGTGGACTTAGGTCCAACAAGGTAGAAAGTCCAACAAGACTAACTAGAAAGCATAATTAAATTACTACGCATAATTAAGCATCCATAAACCCAAGTAATTATTATTATAAAATAATAATTAACATTTCGTAGTAATAATATTCCGGTTACGACAAAAGTTAAACGTGTGCGTAGTTCGCGGTTTATTCGAAACGTCAAGTGACACTAACGGTCATAAAGCATCCGGTGATCAAGTTAAGTATCCTACGTACTCTAAGGCAAGTTTTAATATATAAATGAAAGTAAACCATGTATATAAAGGTTCCAGAGTATAAAGTAGCACAGTACGCATAAATACGCAGTTTCGCTAAAACACAAGGCACAAAAGCAAGTCGAAAAAGTCGGGTCGTTACAGATGTTATGAACATCATTACTACCTCAAGTTTTGTGGATAAACCTACTGAAAATGATAAAAATAGATCTAGCTTCAAAGGATCCTTGGATGGCTTGAAAGTTCTTGAAGCAGAATCATGACACGAAAACAAGTTCAAGTAAGATTTCCACTCGAAATAAGATTGTTATAGTTATAGAAATTGAATCAAAGTTTGAATATGAGTATTACCTTGTATTAGAAAGATATATTACTGTAAATAAGAAAGATTTCTTGAGGTTGGATGATCACTTTACAAGATTGGAAGTAAGCTAGCAAACTTGGAAGTATTCTTGATTTTATGAAACTAGAAATTATAGAATTTATGAAGAACACTTAGAACTTGAAGATAGAACTTGAGAGAGATCAATTAGATGAAGAAAATTGAAGAATGAAAGTGTTTGTAGGTGTTTTTGGTCGTTGGTATATGGATTAGATATAAAGGATGTGTAATTTTGTTTACTTGTAAATAAGTCATGAATGATTACTAATATTTTTGTAATTTTATGAGATATTTCATGCTAGTTGCCAAATGATGGTTCCCACATGTGTTAGGTGATTCATAAGGGCTGCTAAGAGCTGATCATTGGAGTGTATATACCAATAGTAAATACATTTAGAAGCTGGGTATTGTACGAGTACGAATACGAGTGCATACGAGTAGAATTGTTGATGAAAATGAATGAGGATGTAATTGCAAGCATTTTTGTTAAGTAGAAGTACTTTGATAAGTGTCTTGAAGTCTTTCAAAAGTATATGAATACATATTAAAATACTACATGTAAATACATTTTAACTGAGTCGTTAAATCATCGTTAGTCGTTACATGTAAATGTTGTTTTGAAACCTTTAGGTTAACGATCCTGTTAAGTGTTGTTAACCCATTGTTTATTATATCAAATGAGATGTTAAATTATTACATTATCATGATATTATGATGTATTAATATATCTTAATATGATATATATACAATTAAATGTCGTTACAACGATAATCGTTACATATATGTCTCGTTTCGAAATCCTTAAGTTAGTAGTCTTGTTTTTACATATGTAGTTCATTGTTAATATATTTAATGATATGTTTACTTATCATAATACCATGTTAACTATATATATATATATATATATATATATATATATATATATATATATATATATATATATATATATATATATATATATATATATCCATATATATGACATCATATAGTTTTTACAAGTTTTAACGTTCGTGAATCACCGGTCAACTTGGGTGGTGTGATGCTCCGTACAAAACCATCGTGTACGAATCATCAACAACAGGATCATTACAAGGTCAAATACTATATGCTGTTTCAAAATAAGTTTGCATTCATGAATAAAGGTGACGTGTTAACCAACGTCAAGTGTTTAACAACCGATAATGTGCCTCTACGAATAGAAGGCGAAAATAATAGTACGTGACCCGTAGGTCATTACAAATTCATTGTTCAAAAGTAATAAAGTTTGAATGCAAATAAACGTTTCATGTGATGACATCTCTAATAAGCGCAGCGGGTGTCTACAAAGTATGACTAGTACATCGGAAGCAGGCAAACCTTAAGCACCTGAGAAAAACATGCTTAAAAATGTCAACACAAAGGTTGGTGAGTTATAGTTTAAGTATAACAGTGATGTAAGGTAGGCCACGAGATTTCGTATTTCAAAACAGTATGAAAAGTATATGTATAACCGTGGGCACTTGGTAACTAACTTAACGTAAATAACACCCCCTAAAAGTACACTTGGCGAGTGCGTATGTTTACGAAGTATTAAACACTCGTTAAATGCTAGCACTACTAGCCCGAGTGGGGATGTCAAACCCTATGGATCCATATCTAAGATTCGCGTTCACCGGTTCAAAGACCAATGACTAAACGTTACCGAGCTAAGGGAAAAGTTTATGCCGTTGTATAACCCACACATATATAAAGTTTAAGTACTCGTGCCTAGTATGTAAAACACAAAATGCGCATGTATTCTCAGTTCCCAAAATAGTTAAAGTAAAAAGGGATGCTATAACTCACAGTGGAAAGTAGTAAAAGTCGATACGCGGGAAATAGTAAGCAAGTAGTTTGGTCCGGAAGGTCCTCAACCTAAGTCAAAAGTTACTAAGTCAGTAAATCGTTCCCAAAGGTTTAAAAGTATGTAAATTAGGTCTTAAGTACCATCATCATTCATCATTAAACAAAAAGTGTAAAGTAAGTTTTAAGTCAAGACTAGGGTTTGAAATAAAGGCTGACTTCGTTCAGTCGCCAAGACCTCTATACAAACTGAAATGAGGTGAGACCAGTGGCCATGGCTTCGTATATGAGTCCCCTAGAGGCTGACCAATTTACAAAACTAAAATCATCTTTTTTTGACCGTGGTGATAGTTTAAGTGCGAGTAGGTCAAAAATTTCAGCACAACGTTAATAGGGTGTAGTGACTTTCAGGAGGCATAGATCCTAAACCGTAACTCGGATTAAGATGAGGTCTAAATGGAAAATCATCTACTCGAACCAAACTAACTGACAATCAACTTTCCAGTAGCCCAGGTAGTCTGATCAGTTCCAGAAACAGTAATTAAAGGTGTTTCGGTGGGTTCTTGGTGTTTGATGCTCATCACGGTTCTCATCCTTGATGCGTATAGCTTCAAGTGTACAACTCGTTGATGGGTTTGCATCATCTTAACCAAGGTTTGACCATCATAACACTAGTGTAAGTCTAAGATATGTAGCACAACTCACTTAAGAGTTGTATGTAGCTTGACGAACCAAAGTTACATCAAGATCTTAGATCCGACACATACATGAGTTCTACTAGTAATATTAAGCTACAAACTTGAAAGTAAACTAAATAATCAAGATCTTAAGTTATAGAACTTAGATCTTGGTTAGATCTTAAATATCCTAGACTAGAAATTCTAGATCGAGTGTTCTTAAGTTAGATCTTAAGTTACAAAACTTGGATCTACACTTTAATGAAACCATAAGTTATGAAACTTAGATTTTCAACTTGTAACATGTATATAAGCTTATAAGCTCTTGTTTACAACAAAATTAGAAGACCATAAGCTATAGAAACTTAGATCCAACATAAGTATATGAAGTTATAACTAGAAAGTTATACTTCCATGTTCTTGAACTTACAAAGTTAACTTTTAGTTTCAAGAAATATGAGATCAAGATTAACTACTAATACTTGACCAAATTTACAACATCACAACTTTAAAGTACTTACAAAAGAAAGAAATAAACTAAATTTACAAGTAATAAGTTCATGGTTGTTCATACTTAGAAAGATTCAAGCCAAGGCTTTGATCTTTAAGAAAGTAAACCTTAAGTTTACAAACATGAACACAAGTATGATAATGAAACTTATGAACTTAAATCTTTAAAACATTTAAGTGTAAAGCCATAAACTAGAAAGTTTAGATTCTTGTTCTTGGTTCTTTACAAACAAAAGATGAAAGTAACCAAGATTACATGAAGATACAAGTTAGAGAACTTGATCCTTAACAACAACAAACAACTACAAGTAATTTAAACAACAATAAAGAACAAGTAAATGGATGATGATGGTGGCGGTTTGTTAAAGGAAAAAGAAGAAAAAGTAGTTCATATTACTTACAAGGTTGAGAGGAAAAAAAGATGAGAGAAAGAGTGCTAGTAAGTGTGTGTGTGAAATGAAAGGAAACTAGTGAATAAGTAGCAAAACAAAATTGAAAAATGAACTCCTTCCTCCCCCATGTGAGCCGTCGGTTTTCATGGCCAAGAGAGGAAAGGTCAAGCTTCTACTTTCAAACATGGGGAGGTGGTGAGAGCTCAAATTGTTATTAAAGTTAAATGGTATGGGAAAGTGGTGTAAGTATGCATGTAACTAGATTCCATTCACTAATTTGTAGTGACCCGAACTTTTTCATGTTTATATATATTAATTGAGATTGATATTTACATGATTAAATGTTTCCAACATGTTAAGCAATCAAACTTGTTAAGACTTGATTAATTGAAATATGTTTCATATAGACAATTGACCACCCAAGTTGACCGGTGATTCACGAACGTTAAAACTTGTAAAAACTATATGATGACATATATATGGATATATATATATAGTTAACATGATACTATGATAAGTAAACATATCATTAAGTATATTAACAATGAACTACATATGTAAAAACAAGACTACTAACTTAATGATTTTTAAACGAGACATATAGGTAACGATTATCGTTGTAAAGACATTTAATGTATATATATCATATTAAGAGATATTCATACATGATAATATCATGATAATATAATAATTTAAAATCTCATTTGATATTATAAACATTGGGTTAACAACATTTAACAAGATCGTTAACCTAAAGGTTTCAAAACAACACTTACATGTAACGACTAACGATGACTTAACGACTCAGTTAAAATGTATATACATGTAGTGTTTTAATATTTATTTATTCACTTTTGAAAGACTTCAATACACTTATCAAAATACTTCTACTTAACAAAAATGCTTACAATTACATCCTCGTTCAGTTTCATCAACAATTCTACTCGTATGCACCCGTATTCGTACTCGTACAATACACAGCTTTTAGATGTATGTACTATTGGTATATACACTCCAATGATCAGCTCTTAGCAGCCCATGTGAGTCACCTAACACATGTGGGAACCATCATTTGGCAACTAGCATGAAATATCTCATAAAATTACAAAAATATGAGTAATCATTCATGACTTATTTACATGAAAACAAAATTACATATCCTTTATATCTAATCCATACACCAACGACCAAAAACACCTACAAACACTTTCATTCTTCAATTTTCTTCATCTAATTGATCTCTCTCAAGTTCTATCTTCAAGTTCTAAGTGTTCTTCATAAATTCCAAAAGTTCTAGTTTCATAAAACCAAGAATACTTTCAAGTTTGCTAGCTCACTTCCAATCTTGTAAGGTGATCATCCAACCTCAAGAAATCTTTGTTTCTTACAGTAGGTTATCATTCTAATACAAGGTAATAATCATATTCAAACTTTGGTTCAATTTCTATAACTATAACAATCTTATTTCAAGTGATGATCTTACTTGAACTTGTTTTCGTGTCATGATTTTGCTTCAAGAACTTCGAGCCATCCAAGGATCCATTGAAGCTAGATCCATTTTTCTCTTTTCCAGTAGGTTTATCCAAGGAACTTAAGGTAGTAATGATGTTCATAACATCATTCGATTCATACATATAAAGCTATCTTATTCGAAGGTTTAAACTTGTAATCACTAGAACATAGTTTAGTTAATTCTAAACTTGTTCGCAAACAAAAGTTAATCCTTCTAACTTGACTTTTAAAATCAACTAAACACATGTTCTATATCTATATGATATGCTAACTTAATGATTTAAAACCTGAAAACACGAAAAACACCATAAAACCGGATTTACGCCGTCGTAGTAACACCGCGGGCTGTTTTGGGTTAGTTAATTAAAAACTATGATAAACTTTGATTTAAAAGTTGTTATTCTGAGAAAATGATTTTTATTATGAACATGAAACTATATCCAAAAATTATGGTTAAACTCAAAGTGGAAGTATGTTTTCTAAAATGGTCATCTAGACGTCGTTCTTTCGACTGAAATGACTACCTTTACAAAAACGACTTGTAACTTATTTTTCCGACTATAAACCTATACTTTTTCTGTTTAGATTCATAAAATAGAGTTCAATATGAAACCATAGCAATTTGATTCACTCAAAACGGATTTAAAATGAAGAAGTTATGGGTAAAACAAGATTGGATAATTTTTCTCATTTTAGCTACGTGAAAATTGGTAACAAATCTATTCCAACCATAACTTAATCAACTTGTATTGTATATTATGTAATCTTGAGATACCATAGACACGTATACAATGTTTCGACCTATCATGTCGACACATCTATATATATTTCGGAACAACCATAGACACTCTATATGTGAATGTTGGAGTTAGCTATACAGGGTTGAGGTTGATTCCAAAATATATATAGTTTGAGTTGTGATCAATACTGAGATACGTATACACTGGGTCGTGGATTGATTCAAGATAATATTTATCGATTTATTTCTGTACATCTAACTGTGGACAACTAGTTGTAGGTTACTAACGAGGACAGCTGACTTAATAAACTTAAAACATCAAAATATATTAAAAGTGTTGTAAATATATTTTGAACATACTTTGATATATATGTATATATTGTTATAGGTTCGTGAATCAACCAGTGGCCAAGTCTTACTTCCCGACAAAGTAAAAATCTGTGAAAGTGAGTTATAGTCCCACTTTTAAAATCTAATATTTTTGGGATGAGAATACATGCAGGTTTTATAAATAATTTACAAAATAGACACAAGTACGTGAAACTACATTCTATGGTTGAATTATCGAAATCGAATATGCCCCTTTTTATTAAGTCTGGTAATCTAAGAATTAGGGAACAGACACCCTAATTGACGCGAATCCTAAAGATAGATCTATTGGGCCTAACAAACCCCATCCAAAGTACCGGATGCTTTAGTACTTCGAAATTTATATCATATCCGAAGGGTGTCCCGGAATGATGGGGATATTCTTATATATGCATCTTGTTAATGTCGGTTACCAGGTGTTCACCATATGAATGATTTTTATCTCTATGTATGGGATGTGTATTAAAATATGAAATCTTGTGGTCTATTGTTACGATTTGATATATATAGGTTAAACCTATAACTCGCCAACATTTTTGTTGACGTTTAAAGCATGTTTATTCTCAGGTGAATATTAAGAGCTTCCGCTGTTGCATACTAAAATAAGGACAAGATTTGGAGTCCATGTTTGTATGATATTGTGTAAAAACTGCATTCAAGAAACTGATTTCGATGTAACATATTTGTATTGTAAACCATTATGTAATGGTCGTGTGTAAACAGGATATTTTAGATTATCATTATTTGATAATCTACGTAAAGCTTTTTAAACCTTTATTTATGAAATAAAGGTTATGGTTTGTTTTAAAAATGAATGCAGTCTTTGAAAAACGTCTCATATAGAGGTCAAAACCTCGCAACGAAATCAATTAATATGGAACGTTTTTAATCAATAAGAACGGGACATTTCAGTTGGTATCCGAGCGTTGGTCTTAGAGAACCAGAATTTTGCATTAGTGTGTCTTATCGAGTTTGTTAGGATGCATTAGTGAGTCTGGACTTCGACCGTGTTTACTTGAAAAATGATTGCTTAACAAATTTTGTTGGAAACTATATATTTTTAACATGTGAATATTATGTGATATATTAATCTCTTAACGCGTTTGATATTATGTGATAGATGTCTACCTCTAGAACAAGTCCCATTGACTCACCTAATATTAATGAAGAGTCAAATGTAAATTGGAATGATTCGTGGACTGATTCACAAGTTCCCGAAGAGGAACCGGAAGAAGAGTCAGAACCGGAAGAAGAATCGAAACCGGAAGAAGAATCGGAACCGGATGAAGAAATAGAACCGGTGGGGGAAATAATAAAACGGTTAAGTAAAAGAAAATCCTCAACCAACCGACCAAGGTTAATTATGGTCAATGGTGTTTCCGCCAAGGAAGCAAAATATTGGGAGGATTACCAATTCTCCGATGAATCGGATTCCGACTAGAATTCCGATGATGTTATAGAAATTACCCCAACTGAATTTAAAAAGGCAAAAGAAAATAATAAGGGAAAGGGCATAAAAATAGAGAAATCTAATTCCAACCCCGATGAACTTTATATGTATCGTCAACTCTCGATGTCCTTAAGTTGTAACAATGACCCGGGAACCTCTAAACCACCAGGTTTTTCTAAACCAATGTGGATCCGACGGCTCGTATTAGGGGAACATCATATATCCCTAGAAACTTGGCAAAACGAACCAAAACCGAAGAAGAAGAAACAAGCGAGTCGGAATAAGATAGTTGTATTCGTGTGGTGTAATATATGTAATATAGTGTGCTTATGCTTTATGATATATGTAAAAATTGCTTGTATTAGTAAGTATTATTTTTTTTTGAATCTAACTCTTGTCTATTTTACAGTATAAAAACACAAAATGGATAGACAACCCAATATTTTAAGAGACCTACCCGGAGACATGATTGATGAAATCTTGTCTAGAGTCGGTCAGAATTCTTCGGCACAACTATTTAAGGCGAGATCAGTTTGTAAGACATTCGAAGAACGTTCCAAGAATGCCTTGGTTTATAAAAGGCTTTCGTTCGGAAGATGGGGGATATCACATTGGGAAATCCATAAGTTACGATGTGTTTACTTTGACGCATATATTGCGGGAAACCCAAATGCTATTTTACGCAATGGGTTAAGAAATTATTTTGACTCAATATATCCGAATATTGGACTTCGTGATTTAGAAAAAGCGGCTAACATGCAACATAAAGAAGCATGTTATGCTTACGGATTAGTAATGTTCGCTTCTCACCAAAGTGAGAACAAGAACATCGGGTTACAACTATTAAACAAAACGTTCCCACAAGTGACGGAGTCGGTAATTGGGGTAAGAAATGAGGTTTTTAGATTGTTACGGGACTGTTGGACATTACGTAACCCTCGTCCCTTTGACGACGTTACAACACGCTATCTTATCAACGGCCATAACGGTTATGTTCCACAAGACCAAGGATGGGAAGTAGTCCTAGTAAAACCAGAATGCATGACTTGTTTCTGGATGTATGAATTACGTGTCTTTATTGCCTTTGCTGAACGACTTGTGTACTAGCTAGAATTATCTTCACAACCATCTTGTATCAAATTTATTGTGTGCTATATTTCATGCTATATGTAAAATAAGCGGTATTGTAAGTTTGTAAAATGTTGTGTAAAAGTTTGAACGCGAAATATTATTATAATCAGTTTTTCATATAGAATTGTAGTAGTTGAATTGTATATTAGCTACTAAGTATGAACT